>NW_009923045.1:43437-93972 GCF_000696875.1 Nestor notabilis | reverse complement strand
CAGGAATGTGTTGTCAGTTTCCTACCTGACACGCGACTATGGATAGATGTTAGTAATTTCTGTGAGAAAAGATACTTTCATTTGCAGGGAGAAGGGAAGTTCTACTGAAAGATATACTGATAACATTTCTACTGGTTTTGCTGAAAAAGTTTCAACCAAGGTCAAACGTACTTACTTTGAATCTTATTAGAGGGATTTTGCTGTCTAATCTTGCAAGAGATTCTGATTACCTTTGAGCATGTTATTTCCTTGTCTATGAATGTTCTTCCTGACCATTTACTAACTGAAGCAGGGAAGTATGAGTTCTGGGAATGTGTAGAAAGACACTTGTAACATTTGAATTTTCACTGCTTTAGTTTACTGCTTTTACTCAGCTTTTTGATCTGTTAGTGGGAATGTAAACTCTACATGGTGCAAACTACATAACACAAACTGTGATATTTGGAGGCTATAAAGGGCCCTTATTTGTGGGAATTGACAAATGAGAGATTCAATTTGTATCAGAATGGTGAAGAGATGTAGGTATTAACATCTGGGAGAAAAAGCTCATTAGAAAATTTAAAGGATTATTGTTGAGCATGAACATCTTCTAAAGTTTAGGTAGGCCCTGAGTAACAATTCCTCCTCCTGCTCTCCACTTCCTTCCTGATAGTATAGATCTGTAGGACTGGAGGAACTTTGAGAGGTCACATGGTTCCTTCTTTTGCCAAGAACAAGATCAGTGTCACTGATTGTTGTTCAATCTGTATGTTGCCAGCTCCCATGAGAAAGATCCAAAATGAGCTCGCATCATCTGCTGCCTACCTATGCTTTTAGTTACAAAGTTTTACTTCATAACTAAAATCTGTCTCTTTTGTTGTCATCAGCTAATCAGCTGGTTAATTTTACTTCTGTTTTCAGTGGAGATGGGAAACAACTGATCTATCTTGTGCATGCTGGGAGGCTGTTTCTGTCTCCAATCCTGCAACCCCTTTGTATCAAGGGTCTGCATTAATGGAGATCCACGTGTTTCAAATGAAAAAAAGTAAAAAGTTTTAGTGAGATAACTTGTTTATGTAAGTGATGGAATTGAGAGAATCTTTATCAAGAACGTCATCATGTGTGATTAACCCAAACACTTAGTACTTGAGTCTCTTAAGAAGTGTAGAGCTAAACTGCAATGGTTGCCAGGGTTACAGTGATTGCTATGATTTATGAAACAATCTCTTAGAATGACATCCATCTGTATGAAAGCAGAGACCACACATAATTCACTAACCCTATCTTGACTAACCTGACATTATTGCTTTAAAAATAGTCATGCCAGTAAATAACTTTAAAATGCATAATGTGTATGATGCATAAAATATGAGATCATTAGCTTTTACAATGGCATATGTGACTAGCCGGAGTACCTTTACTAACACTGTTCTGCACGGAGGCTCCTGCAACTACATGGGTTGTTCTTTCAATACATCATGAACAAAACTCACCATGTTCATGGAAACAACTCTTCTTTCTCCCTGGCTTCAACTTGCTCCTTCACTTTTGCAGTCCAATATGTCCTACTTCATGAGCTCATTAATTAAGTTAAAAAGAATGAGCATGTGCCTTTTATCATATTTTTAAGGTCTGTAGAGGTCTCTGTCCCCTAGCAGAGACGCAAAGCATCACCCACTGCATTGCATCAGTAAATGTTGACTTCTGAACATTCTTTTCAAAGGTGGCTTTTAGAGACCTCATGAGGCCTCCTTTTCTAAAATATGCTTTCTAGGCAGCTCTGTGTTAAAACTCTTGTCATGAAGTATTTTCTATTTACAAGTCTTACATAGGTAGTTCTTTAAAAGCTTGAATTGCAATGTTCTTTCCACAGTACACCACAGCAAAAGTGCACCCAGGTCCTTGTGCAAAAGCAATCCACGAGCAGGTTTATCTTTGCCTGAGGCAGGAATAACCCAGACTCTTTTGTCGAGCATATTTTTTATGTGCACTACAGGAACCTTATCCCGTACTACAGTATGTAAAAGTTTTGATTGGACCAGGCCAGTCCTGTTGGCAGATCCCCTCGTGTTGACCAACCAGGTGGCTTTTGATAAATGTGTGTCCCAGTGTTTGAAGGTCCCAGCACCCATTGCTCTCAGTGCAGTCTTTAATGGTCCAATGTATTGTTTGGTTTTTTTTTCTGGAGGCTGGTGAATTATAGGGAATATGATATACCCATTCAATGCCATGCTCTTTGGCTCAATTGTCTATGAGTTTGTTTTGGAAATGAGTCCCATTGTCTGACTCAAGTCTGGGGTACTGTGTCACCATAAAACTTGCTTTTCAAAGCCCAAGGCCACATGTTAGTGTCTGGCTGAAGCTGATGAATGTTTGAGCTGCTGTGGCCCTCTTGACACTTTCTGATGATGGTGCGCTAGCTGGCTCAACTAACCAGGCAGAAAAAGCAGCTCATTTTTGCCTGATTCTACTCACTGAGCAAGATCAACCCCCCTCTGTGGTTGCTGTTGCCATGTAAAGGAAGGGCTGGGGACAGAGGAAGAAGAGTGGGGATCTACTAATCTGGGCTGAGACTGGCTTGAGCTGCTGTGCAAAACAGCACTGATGGCTTTTCAAGTTCTCTGAAATCGCTTGGTAGTTTCAGTCTTGAGATCTTTAACAACAAAATGACGGATTAGGAGCGCTTTCATTCTATCACCCTGCAATTTCTGAGATAATAAGTCTTCATCAAAAATAGTTTTAAAGATCTTTACTACTATACCGCTTGTCTCAAGCTGAAGTCCCAGGCATATTTTGACAGTTTGCCTACTCACTTCTACTTGAAATCATGATAATATCTGGAGAACTCAGGCATATTCACGGAATCTGCCTGCAGAAAACAACTCCAAATTCAAAACAGATATCATATTTCTTAAAAATGAATTCTATTAATTTATGTACCTTTCTGAAAGTGGTAATCAGTCACCTGATTTTAAAAGGCTAAATCAGATTTAGCCTTTTAAAATTCTACAACTTTCTGGTGCTGCAATAGGATTTATTGTCTCCTTCCTTGTAAGCATGTCCATTAAGTTGTAATGTCATTTATTAATATGAATAAGAGATCACTATCCACAACAACAATGGATTCCCTAAATTTCATTGATCAAAGGAAGAAAATTTTACAGCTGTCAAAAAAATGGCCGTACTGACTGTTGTCAGAGAAAGAATTGTGCAGTCTTCTCATTTGTGCTTTGCTAGTCCCATATCTCTTGAGCTATAGCTCACGGGCTTGAACAAATGAAGCTGATGGCAAATACATTCTTTGCATGGACTGCTTACACTCACCTTCCCAAGCAGCCCCTCTCCAGTGTGTGAGACACTTCAAAATCAGAGTACCTGTTATCATTTCCATGGGGGGTTTTGAATGTTTCTTTGTTTCTGACCATCATGTGCTCACTCTCAGTCATTCACCAGCTCAATGCATTAGACATTCTTCTGTTATCAGTTCTAATAGACATGGACATCGTCCTTTGCCATTTCTGGGATGTCTTCCACAGCACAGGAAGTGACACTATGCCTTTGTCTCATACTGCCAGTCATTTCTATGTTAGGTTTGGTACCTTAGAATTTTTGACTAGACAAGAGAGCATCCTTAGTTTTCCTGTTGCACCAGTGTAATGATTTATTTGAATCTGCTGACCCCTGGTAGTCATTCTGCAAATCCCATATATCTCATAGTGGTCATGCAAGAATATTCTATGTTTCCTCCGTGCTCCGATCAAGGGTCTCCCAAGAAAAATTGAGGAAGTGCTTTTGAGTAACTGTGATCTTTCCAGTATAAATGTCTTCTATAGGTTCTTTGAAGCTGGTCACATCTCATTTCCTTTCTGTGTCTCACATCTGTCTTAGAGTACTGCAAGGCTTGCGTCAGCCTTGATTGATGGGGAGATATGAGGGCAAAATGCAAAAAGGGTGGATATCTGGCAAGTAAAAATGAGCTGTCACACAATGTATTTTACTGGGATCAGCTCAGCTGTTGTATCCCAGAGAGGGATGTCTTTCCTGCTCTTGGCAGGATGGTTGGCACTGAAGGATGAGAACCTGAGAGCAGCTGTTGGCCTCACACTCTAAGCCTTAGACTACCCTTGACATGCAAACGTGGGAAGCAAAATAAGACCCCAAATGTGTGTGTCTGTGTATATGCCTACATACACAAATAAACATTTTTCTAAAAGTTTTAAATGCTTAATGATGCACCTGTTGTAGAAGGATTTTTAATGCTACTTGAAGATGTTTATATCAACTTAATGCAAATGTATTCAAACCTTTTAGACAATAAAAAGCACCGTGCAAAGGGATGATCCTTTGAGATCGATGACAAAGGAACATCAGGAAAAGAAATCATCTAACTGCCTCTTTGGCAGAAGCACAACACCGACTGGCAGGAAGACACCTCACCAAGGAAGACTGACCCCTTCTGAACCAGAAAAAGTAAGTCAGTAACAAGATCTATTTAGACTGCCTTTATTTTCTTTTTACTGTACTATTTAGAAGCTGGATTTGGATCCTGATCCCCACATAGCTGTTGCTTGGTCTTCTTTACTTGGTCCTGCAGGATTTTTGCCAGAAATTATCTTAGATACTTTTTATACATATATAACATATAAATATAAAATATATTTGTATATATTTTGCTGTTTGGGCAGCTGCGGGCCAGATCATGGTGAATGCTTTGAAAACTGCACCACTTACCCTCAGAAGAAGTTCAGAGGTGATCCCATTCACTAAGCATAAAGGCATCGCATAGGCTAGCAGCTCCCTGGGCACCAGGGGCTGGGAGCATCAGGGTCTCCCCATGGAGTCTGTCAGAATAGGGCCTATCCCACAGTCCCAGCCAGGGAGGGTGCAGGCTGGGGATGGAAGTCAGGGTCAGGCCAGAATCCCAGTCATCAAAATCCATACTGATGAGACAGCCCATGGGTCAGGGTTGGGATATGGATCAATGCATAGCCAGCCACAGGCATGGCTGCACCAACATGGACTGAGAGTGAGAGCTGCTGAAATGCAGCTCCCAAGATAAGGGATGGGGTGGGAGGAAGGGGAATGGATCTGTCTGAGGCTTCTTCCAGCTCTTCCTCTCACGTCTCTTTCCACAACAGTCTGAACCAAGATTAGGCACTGATACCTTGTCCGTGTACAGACATCTAAACTTCTAGAAGTGCACTGTGGCCATGTCACTAATAGCTCCCATGCTACAGTGAAGCATGGCTGTATGTCAGGACATCTCCATTTTGCTTCAGGTTGTACATCAACCCTCTCCTGCTGGAAGAAGAATAAATGACAGGAAATCACCTGGAGCTGTCTCACACCTGAGTGTTGGTTTTAAGGAGCCTAACTCATCTTCCTATGTAAAAGGTAATATTTGTGGGAAATTTCTGCCTACTTAGAGTGGTCTACAAATGACTTGGAGGCATTAGACCACAACTCTTGGCTCATGGGCAATATGTTGTCACTAAAACTCTCTTATGATTCTTAGAAGGATTATGAAAATTTTATTTTACGAGACAGACAGAGCAGGTTGTGCTGTTGCCTGCTTACTCACTGAGTTTGTTGTCCTGGAAACCCAGAAGATGAGAGAACAGATGTGGTCTGCACTTCACTTTGGCCAAGGACAAAGCACCTTTGAGAGGGTGGTCAAGCTGTTAGCAAACATTATCAGTATAGGAAGCAAGGTTTTGCAAGAATCTGAGAGCTAGCATCTTAAAAAAAATCTTCTGAGATAAGCATGGAAACATGATTCAGTAATTTTCATATGATTTCAGTGACCCCTTTTGCTTTCCTTTTTCTTACAGGCAGGTCTTTACCCATTTCATATAGCTCAGAAGACATGCTACTCTCACACAAGCACAGCAATGACACTTGCAGCTTTGCACCCAGCAGTAACAATGAAGAAACAGAGGTATTTCACCTTGTAACTCTATGAAATAATTCAGTGAGTCTGTGACCTTAGTTTTTGTATATAGCATACTAACTCCCATCCAGCAGTAAAAGGTATTCACCTGGTTTTATTTTCTTGCTTCTACTCATAAGTACAATCTTAAAAACAACATTGCAATATCTTACAAAAAATATAGTAGATTTCTTTATCACGATGTTCCTGCACAACTGTTGAACATTAATACTTATGTTGCTAGTTATCTTTTTTATTTTTGCTCAGAAAGGAGAGACTCTTAATCTTATAAAGACAGAAAAATCTCTAAAACCTCAGAATAAAGTGGCTTTTGTGACCACACAGAGGAGAAGTGACATAACTGCATATGACAGCAAAGTACCTACAGACAGTTCTGCTTTTGTGGATGCTGAAGCAAAGGTTTGAGCAACTTATAATTCTGGTTCTTATATGATCAGCAACTGTCTTCATTCCATTTGTGATCTGAAAATCCTGAATAGCCTGTAAGTTACACAGTTAACATTACATATAGCTAAGAACCATGTAAGTTGTTTTGGAAGAGAGGATTTAGCTAATACAGGTACATTTATTTCAAATCAGTAACTCTATTTAGAGGCAGTCCCATTCTTTGTTCTTGTGTTTATTCTCTCCATTTCCTATAGTATAGTTTCATCAGAATCCACACTTGTCACCTCATTTTTGGACTTTCTCTATGCTATCTTTTTCTTTGCTAAATGAAGCTAACTGGTGTTAATGTGCAACCTTTCTAGTTATGATTAAAAGATCAAAATTGATTACAAATGCAAGGCAATACCAGAAAGAAGGGCAGCTTTCCTCTGTGTGTGTGAAAGTAAATATGAGTTTTGCACAGTTGGTTAAAATTAATGAAAATATTTTTAAAACATTTTTTTTTATGTAACACTGACTATGATGTTTTCATAATATAGCCTCCAAAATCAGTATTATCTAGAAGGTCAATCCTACATCAAGAAAGAAGAAAAAGTGAGGAAGAGGTGCAGGAAAAAATAGAGTATCGTGATGGAAAGGTGAGATAAAATAAGATGCAAAAATACTTGAAGTGATCATCAATAGGACTGCAGTACAAATGGGAATCACTGCTTCAAGTAGCCATAGACAATTATGTCTTCAATTAACTGCCTGTTCCTTAAAGGAGACCTGAAATGTAAAGTTCACATCATGAATGACAGGAAATATCTATAGCTGATGGACTGAATATCAAGTAAATTAATTGTTTTCTTATTTCCTACATGGATTTGCTCTGTGAATTTCACCAAATCCATTCATTTTCTCTATCTCAGTTACGGGCTGGGAGGAATTATATGTTTAACAATAGAAATTAAAATGTACTAGTGGGGTAGTGATGGGGTTTGGTAGCGCAAGATTAAAAGCCATTCTTTTCTTTCCTTGGATGGGAATCTAATGGTAGTGAGATGTGCCAGCTGGACACACCACTGTGGGAGAAGCCTTTCCTTATACACAGGTGGATATGCCAGGAGTAGCATTAGTGGAGTTGGGCTCGATGCAGCCTGTCCTGTTTGCTCACGCCACCTGTCAAAATTCCCAGTGATTCCCCAGCTGCATCTGGAGATTGCTTCAAACTGCCCCTTTTCCTGAAGGCCCATAGCTCAGCTTGGCAGCTGGTTTCAACCCTTTCCTGGAAGTCCCTGTTTTCCAGGAAGGGATGAGCAGGCAATTTCTGCTGGCTTCCCACTGTGTCCCTCAACTCCTTGCCATGAAGCTAGACAATTTGTTTCTGAGTGGCCATGTAACCTTTACTGCACAGCACCTCATGTGCTTTGACTTCATTAATATTAAATGCTCTATGTGTCTGAAGGTAGAAGAGGTGCTTACTGATGGACGTCGAATCATCACTTTCCGCAATGGTACTAAAAAAGAGATCAGTGCTGATAAAAGGACGATGACATTTAGCTTTTTCAATGGAGATGTAAAGAAGATCATGCCAGATCAAACAGTGGTGTGTAACTTGGTTTTTCCTTTAAGTAAAATAAAATTATTAAGTGATTTTCCAACAATGTCATATCATTTACCTTGATCTATCAGTTCTGGGAGAAACTGGTGAGGAAGGGTGTTGGTTTAACAGCCCTGAGCAGTGAAACTGCTTCATCTATAAGGACAAAAGTGGAGGTGAAAGCAGCTGGCAAGCAAGGAACAAGCAGGTAGCTGGTTAAGCAGATTAAAGGAGACTGAAGGAAGGCAAAGGGCACAGGCAGCCAACTGAATCAAGGACTGGTTTTTGTATGTTTGTAAGGCAGGTAGCATAGGGGGTGCTTCCCTCTGGTATTATGTAAATATAAATGGTTAAAACTAGTGTGAGCTAGAGTGGAAATAAGTGAGGCCTTGGCATCAGCAGAACTATTTTAAATCAATAGTGCATGGCTAGGAGCCGAAGCAAAGAGGTGGGAAGATGATTTTCATGCATGCACTGTTCTCTTGTATGCTGCAGAGATGAAAGAAGCATCATCTAGACACAGCCATGAGGAGGGGGGTGAATGAGAGGAAGGAACAGCAGTACAAAAATAGCTACATTTTTGTCAGAGGCAGAAAATGACCTTGAAATTACCTTTTTAAGATGGGTTATTTTTAAGCACATTTTTATGGTTGAATCTGCTTATGCAAATATTCTGAGCATGCTACAAACACTTCACTCTCCTTCCAGATTTATTATTATGCAGATGCACAGACAACCCACACTGCTTATCCAGATGGCCTGGAGGTGCTGCAGTTCCCTAATAATCAGATAGGTATGCAAGAGCTGATAAATGTGAACTATACATGCAGGAAGGTTTTTATTATGAAAGTGTTGTCTGATTCTGACTCCAGCAGATCGGGTGTTTTCTTCTCATTTTGCTTTGCCTTTTTATTTCTCTTCCAGTATGTTCCATCAATTTACTGCACAGTTTCCTCCTACAAAAGAAAGATAATAATGGGTTGTAAATGCTCTTTTTCTAATTTTGATTATCTGAACATTCAATTCTTTGATTTGTTTAGCAGTACACTGGATATCATTTCCAATCTCATTAAAATGTCCCCAAAAATTTTATCTAGCCCTATGTAAAGAAACATGGAAGAATACCAGACAGACTTTTTACATCTTCTTTTCCACAGAAAAGCATTATCCTGATGGCACAAAAGAAATTGTGTTCCCAGATTCCACAGTGAAATGCCTCTATAGCAACGGATTCAAGGAAACTATTTTCCCAGATGGTACAGTAGTAAAAGCAGAAAAGTAAGTCTCATGTTAGTGACAGGTACCAGGCACTGGACACAGGTACAAAGATACTGACATTTAAAACTCTGTCTGGATTCTGCATGGCTGGGAAATTTCCACATGAAGGAAGAAAGGATTTGGAAGATAATGAGGGATTTGCTACAATGAGGCACTGAAAATTGTTCACTTCCACCTTGGATGATAGGTGACTGTGCAATTTTCCTCATTTAGTTCCATGTAACTTTACACCGGCCAGGGTTGCTGGGAACTCACCAGCCGCCTGTGTTAGCTATGTGGTACTGAAGGACTCAGGATGAGGACTCCTGAGCTCTATTCCTAGCTTTTTGTCTGTCTTTCTGATCTTGGGCAAGAGATAATCATGCATTATCTCTCTATTCCTCCATATAAAATGAGGAAAAACAACAAAAAGACTTTCTGACACGACTCTTCTGGGCTTAGAGAGGATCCTGTTGTAAAATAGATTTCCTGCTTGCAAAACGCCTGAGATCCCTTCATGAAGTCATGTAAAAATGCAGATCTCACAATGTATTAGGTATTATTCTATGCACTGAAGTACTTTGTATTGAAATTTTATTGTGAGATCAGATCTCATGCCATCCCATGTAAATTCTGAGGTGAATTATAGCCTACCTGAGAAAGTTCCCACTTGACATTATTTTCCACTTTCATTGTGTCACATTAGACAGCTCAGTGAGATTAATAACAGACAGTACCTTCTCACCACTTCGTTCGTTGCTATTTCTTTCAGGAATGGAGATAAAATAGTGGTATTCAGTAACGGCCAAAAGGAGATTCACACTGTGCAGTTCAAGAGGCGGGAATACCCAGATGGCACTGTGAGAACTGTGTACTACAATGGCAGACAGGAAACCAAGTACTCCACTGGACGAGTTCAAATCAAAGATGAGGAGGGTAATATCATCCTAGATAAGAAGTGATTCCTCTCCTCAAGGGGCTGCACTCTACGTAAGTTAGCTCAACCCATTTTCTTGGCAGGTCAGAACTGATAGGAAGATTTAAACCTTGTGAAAATGAACGGATGGAGCTGTAGGGCTGAAATCCACTTTGTCTCAGTGACTGGTGCTTAGTTCGGAATAAACTTATCCAAAAGAAATGTCTCTTGGGTGAGACTTGCAGGAGATGCAGTCATGTCCTCTTTGTATATGTAACACTAAAATAAATGCCCATAGTATTTCTCATCAAAGTCTTTGTTTCATTATATTGATCACACTTACCCTTGTTTCTCTGCTAGTTAGTTACGAAAGTGACTACAACAAAGGATCATGGCCTAAGAACCTCAAATCTACAAAGCTTTCTGAATTTTAGATAAGTGTTGCCTTATGCCAAGTAAAACAAATCTATGTGTTGGTTGGTTGGTTTTTTTTTTTTTCTCAGTTAACCATCACAAAAAATGTAGAAGCGATTAAAGTTTTCAATTTGTCTGGATTCTTTGGAGCAGAAGATCCCAGCATGTATCAGGCCTTATCATGAGCTGTTTGTTAAACCAAAACCTGATCAGGAGTTGAGTGAACAGTCACAGCTCTGAATGTTCCTTCTAACCTAAATTATTAAATTATTATATGATGATAATCTAAGAACTCTGTCTCATGCATTCGAAGACAAAATATAATGTTTATTCCATCCTGGTCATTACTCCGGATGAAATACCCCTTTCTTCTTCCTCCAGCAGTCTTTCCTCAGACCTCCTTTGTGTCGCTTTGTATTTGAATTAACCTCTCCTGCTCCTGCCTTTATTCTTCCAGTAATGCAAAAATATTTCTGGTCAGTGAATCTTTCCATCTTTAAGGCTCTTTGAATGGCACTCGATACCCAGGGGGATTAATCATTTATCAGATGCTGCTATCAAATGCTTTCCCTACAGACTGCCTGTCCATCATCTGTCTTGAATTTTTCTGAGGCACTGAAGCATTTCCCCTGTAGAGCTCAGCTCATTACCTGCCTATTGACTGAGATGACCAATTATCTCCTTATGCCCTCCATCAATTCCTGTAACAACACACTTTCATAGCATGCTGCTTTAGCCACTTCTCACACCTAAGTGCAAAATAATTTCAAGATTATGGAATTGCTTTTTCTTCTCTTCCATTTCCAGTGGGCCAGACTACCAATGAATCACCATTCAAGTTACAGAGCATCTTTGGAAGAAAAAGATTGAATAGAGCAAGAAGTGTTGCTAATATTGATCATCATACACATGCTTCAGTTTATGAATTTAATTATGATGCTGGGAAAATCCATGCAATTTGATGTTGGCTGGTGTGATAATAAAATGCATTGTTTTCTTTTATTCCTGTGTAACAAAGGAACAATTTTTAAACCTGTGTTTTTCTTTAGTGAAATATTTAGTATATGTTATGTGCTTTGTGAAAGGAAACTCTAATTAAAATAAATCCAAGATATCATTCTTTTCCGTGTGTTTCAGTAAAAATTTCAATTCAGTGCTGCATTCAGTGCTGACCAAAACAAATATATGCTGACTTTTTTCTTAATTAACCATGCTGAAAAAAAAAGGATTGTGATTAATGTTTTCAGTTTGTCTGGGAAGCTAGAAGTGATACGAGTGTCTTCTAGAGGACCACTGTTCTTGTTTCCAGGAATTCCTTTTAACAAAAGGTCCCTGTTCACCAGTTAATATGCTGACATTCTCTTTGTTTCTATAGTAATACAGAAAACAGGCTTTGTTTGCAGCTTTTAGCCTAAAATCACTGTTTGTCACTCAAAAATCTGTGTATATAATCCCTTCTAATTGTAAATTAAATAAGGAACAATTTTGTTTGTATCCTGCTTGATCCTTGCTTTGTTAAACACTCTCAACTGTACTGCATTCATCAGCATAATGAATGCACACATCAGCAAGGTGTTTCCACACGTGCACTGCTGCATACATAGTTTTAGAGACTGACTTGCACATATCGCATGTGCATTACACCTGTGTAGGTCAAATTATTCCAGAATCAAAATGCTTCCTGCAAGTACAGTTCTACTTTCTGGCAAATCAGTGGCAACCTTCCATTGGTGAAAACAAAGAGTGAGACTATTGAGGATTTCACAGTACTTCTGCTAACCTGTGCCTGGCCATTGCTTTTACCAAGACGTGTTTTGCAAGTGATTGATACTTTATAGCATAATAGCAAAGGGATTATTGAAATAAGGGGCAAAAATTTGGCTTGAAAAGGAGGAGACAGAAAAAACATCTACATAAACGACAAGTTCTGTTAAGCAAATTATAAATGGGAGTCCTTTACAGACCACTTATGACACTCCACATTGTTTTTCACAGGCTGATCCTCAGACCCTATCTCCTCCACCTTCCACTTGCATTAGTTAACCAGAAGCAGTAATGGCTCTACCATCCATAGCTCCAAGTTGTAGGAACGCAAACAATCCAAATTAAGTGTGACTGCATACATAGTTAAACAGTAGCAAACAGGTACCTACTTTACTATGTTTTTTGTCCTAGAGAGTGAACAAATCTTTATGAGTCCTTCAGGGAGATGGAACACAGGTTGGAAATGCCACTTCTCATCTTTCCACGGGTTTTCTGGCATTAGTGGAAGCATGCTACAGCCAGGATTTGGCCTCAATTTTAATTCAGATTTAGAATACGCTGTGACTTCTGAACAGTGTTACTTCCATTCAGACAGCTGGGGGCAGCAAAGATGTGCAAGGGAAGAGAAGTCTTTTGCCCGTCATCTAGAATGCTTCACTTTAGTGTAGGTATTTTTCCATGCACATCTGAGCACCAGTTTTATCGCAAGCATAACAAAGCTGCCTAACCACTGTACTCTCAGGTGGCATTTTTGAGGATGTTTTGAGAAATGCAATTCTCCTTTTTTATCCTGGGATTTCTTTAATATTGCAAGAAGTCCTTTAAAAGGTTATTACTTTATTTTTTAAAAAATAATCTCTCATGGCAACTGATAAATAACAATTTTCAAGTTGTGTATTGTTTGACATATCTTTCTAATACAATTTCAGTGTACGTCTACCTCCTTCCAGCTGAAGTTGTCATGATATATCTATATAACCTAATGTCATGAAGTTACACAGAAGTTAAATAGCCTACCCTTTTCTTTGTGTTCTGCTGATTAGATGGTAACTGTTTGCTCACTAGTTTGTTTATTTCCTTATGATGCTCTTTATATCTGTGTTTTCACTCGCAGCTTGAAGTGCAGCTTCTTTGAAAGGAAAAATAAGTACACAATCTTCTACATGAGGGATAGGCCTCTGTTTTTTACTAGAGAGAATATAGAGGTATGTGGTAAACCTGTAGTTGCAGAAGTCAGATGTAGATAACCAGAGGCTGAGTTGGGCAGAATTGTGTGCAGAATGCCCAGCTCCTGGGAACTGGTTATTTTTAGTTTCAGCTTTTGCTTGGGAGGGTATCTTCGGCATGCTCATCCTTTCCTGCAGCTGAAAAGTCAGCATTTTTCCTGGATGTGCTCTGGCAGTTTTCTTGGTCATGGTAGCCACCTTTCAAATTGATCCTCTTGCAGCCTGCAGGGCAGGTTGTACAGAAGAAGCAGCAGTCCATTTAGCCACTTTTTTGCAAGCAAGGAAACCTGCAGTCTCCTCGGTGGCACTCTCACCAGCTGTGCTCCAGGGCATCCACCTTCTGCCTGCCTTTATCCTAGACTCTTGGTTTTGCCTCAAAATGTTGATCTGCTTGTAGTTCAGCAGTACAACAATATCATGAAGCAGTTTTCTTTCCACAGTGTCATTAGTGGAACAGTCTAAACACAATTCTGGACTGTAGTTGACTTCCAGAAGCCACAGCTTGAATTTGCCATCAATCTGGATGTCAAAGCCAAAGACCTCAAAGCAATTGGAGGCCACTGGTAAGGGTGTTATGGCAAGCAGGGTGAGAATCACTGTGTTACTGATCTGCCCGTGGACCATATCATCAGCCCCAAATACTCAAAAGTAAGAATGAAATTTGCTGAAGGTCCATTTGCAGACACAGCAAATCCCTTCTTTATATATTTAGATTTCAGTGTTATTCTTTCTCACAGTTTTGATTTCCTGAAACCCCACAGATCTGTGCCCTGAGGATTAGGTTCCATGTTCAGAACAGAGAGTGTAATGGACAAGAGAAGGGTTTGCTGAGGATCATCCCAACATAGCATTAATAAACCGATCTCTACCTCCTCTCTGAAAGTAACAAGGAAAAGAAATACAAAATGGGCAGAACACATGCTACACAAGAGTCCTTCATACCCTATTACCAGTGACATTCTTGCTCTTTCTTTTCAGGCTGAGTTTTAGATTCCAGAATGAGTAGCCTCTGCCTTTCAAACTACAGAAACCAAGGGAACATGTCACATTGCAAAGTACTCTATTCAGTCTGTAGCTGACTTGGCCAGGGACACTTTTTCTATGGAAAAATTACAGTTTGTTGAAATAGGAAGCTTTTTTCCAGAGAACAAAAGTAATCTTTTGCCAGCTTTTTTATTTCATCTGAATTTTCTTGTTTTGAAATTGTTACAATATCTTATTTTAATTTTTTTAATTACAATGGTTCTGATTTTTTAAATGCTAGTTTAGTTTTAAAACGAAAAGACCAAATGTGGAATTAATTATTAAAATGTAAATTAACATAATTCACAAGTTTTGCAAGTCACAAAACCATTTAAGATTCTCATTATTGTATTTGAATGTGAAAAACAATTCAAAGATTCTTGTGGGATGAAAAAACATGTTTCTCTCCCCACTCTTGACATTTGGTGACTCTCTCATATGATGTACCTATGTCTTGGCTGTCCAATGCATTCTGCTGCTGTTAAGACTCCAAGGGGGAACCACAAAGCAATCACAGAGCTCTTCTACAAGCAGTGCTGTGAAGTCTGTAACAAGTGCTTTACAACGCAGAGAGCAAACCCGTGAGACTCTCAATGGGGGCTTGATGGGAGGAGGGTTTTGGAGAAGGGACCAGGAGGTATTTCGGGAAGGCTGGGAGGCATGGCAGTGGCTACTTCACCTAGGACCCTTGTGTGTAGGTCAAAAATAGGCATGGACCACCTTATATCCTTTAGTGAGGGAATCATTGACTAAAAATTAAGGGGTCTGAAGCAAGCTTTGGTTCAGGATGCGGGGAATGAGGCTTCTACTGAAAAGGGACTTCAAGCCTCATTAATGGGCTGTGACTGTGGCCAAAATTTGGATTTCTATATACAATGACTTTCCATGTCCCAAAGTAATATGCAATTTTATATTCCAATAGTAATATGTATATTAATATAATTAGTAATGTTTTACTGTCACACTTGGGATACCTTACCATCTCAGGTTTAAGCTAACGTTGGAAAGGAGCAAGTTTGAAACCACTGGGATTATTTCTCTGAATCCCCCTAGAGATCCCTTTGGTCAGTCTGTTTCAGCTATCCTGCTTGCCTTATCTCCCAGTTTCTGAGCACCTGCAACCTACTCACTGGGGGTGCAGAGTGGGAAAAAGAGAAAACCTGTAAGCTGTGCAAGTACTACTCAGTAATAGCCAAAACACTGGTGTATTAGCAACACTGTTTTAGTTACAGAAATCCAAAACACAGCACCATATGGGCTGCTATGAAGAAAATTAACCCCATCCCAACCAGACCTAGTACAGCAATAAAAAGAAAAACTTAAGGGATCCCTCTGAGGGAGGGATTATCATTTTTGTTCTGAGGTTGTATAGTACCTCATGTAGGGAGATCCTGATTTCTGCATTGGGCTGTTGCAAATAAACAATACATGGTTATGTTCACACAGATCAGATTTTCACTGATGTTGATCTCCAAAATCCTCTTTGCTTCACTTGCTGTTGAACATTGCTGTGCAAAAGAGAATCAGAGGAGGATTTGGTGTTGTGTTTCACTGCTTGTTATTGAGATGAAATTAAATTTCTACATCAGATGGAAGCAGGGCAGGGTGAGAATCAACAGCAACCTGGCAAATCCATCTGTTATCTCTGGACAGCTGGGAGGCCATCAAGATTCTGCAGAAACAGTAGTTTTGCCATTTATATTTCCAACAGAATGATTAACAGCATGCCTTTGAGCTGGGAGGCCAAAGGCTCAAGAGAAAGGTGGATCTGTGAGGGAACCCACCTACTGCCTTCTTTTCTGCAGGACATAATGAGCTCTACTTAATTGTATGAGACCTGGAAAAGAAGATTATCATTTGAAAAGCCATGAATCTACACAGGTGAAGTCTGGAGTGGAGTCCACATGCTTGAGAACAAGAAATGTTAGAGGGATAGCAAAGTAGTATGAAAGGTTCTGTTATTTAAAAGACACAACAATTTGTTTGATTTTGGGTTTTTTTTACATAAATTGTATTATTTATTTCTGTCATGTTGTTGCACCATATGGTGCCTCATCCTTCTGTTACAGTTAATAACTGAGAAGAAGTAGTTTCATATGTTAGCTCCATGATGTGCAAAAACTTAACTAGCCGTGTAGTTTATTTCCAGGGGCAGCAATAATCTTGGAGTTGAACAGCATTTGCCTTCAATTGCTTTTATGCTGTCTGCCTCACACAGAGGATCTGATCATAATGTCATTACCAGTAATGATCATGATATCTGTACAGTGCTTTGTCATCAAGATGCAGGGACTCTGCACAGTAATTGCACTATAGCACTCTTCTCCTTGCAGTAAAACCACAAAAATCCAAATCTGGAAAAAATATAGTGTGGGTAAAACTTAACAGAAGTTGAAATGAAATGAGGAAAATCCTTATCTGAGACCCTGCTACATCCGTATAGGTGCCAAGGAGATATAACAGTATAGGCACATCGTCCTTTTCTCCTCATTCTGTGACTTGCACTGTTATCTGCATCCTCTTTGTGGCTGAGTTCCGCAAGTATCACGCCCTGGCCACTTCTCTTGAAAAAGGCTCTGTCTGTGGGTGAGAAAGTGGGGGAAGTTCATCATGACTGAAGTATTTGGTCATGTGAAAGGCATCTCTTCTGGGAGAAAGATGCTGTAAGTGGTGACAGAAAAATTGGAGACAGGAAACCCTGGGATAGAAGGATGATATGGGTAGAAACACAACTGTCTGCTGACCTAAGACAAGTTGGTGGACTCAGTGGTTGGTGGGTTTTGTGGTGTTCAGATGTGAGCTGTCGGTACAGCCAGTTTACAACTTGATGTTATTTACAAGTGTCAAAGAATGCAGGATAAGAACCATATAAATATTTATTAGTTGTTCCATGAAACGACGTGTGTTGTCTGCAATCACCTGAGCAATCCCCACTGCTGTAATCTTCTGATTTTGCATGTGGGCTTTTCAGGTTTAATTGTAAGCCTATAGTACTAGGTCTGATGCACAGATACAAAAATGTGAGGGCCTCAGGAGTCTTGCTCACATTTATTAAGACTTTATTAATTAAAAAAAACCCCAAAAAACAACAAAGCATTTAGTTGGTCATACATATGAAAGGGTGAAGTCAGATAAACTTCCCTTATAAAGCTGAGATTTCAAAAGAGTTTTTTACTCCTAAGACATTTGTATTACACCGGCCTTGAAAGCTGTCCCTTTACCATCCTTCTGGACACAGTACACATTGGAATGCCTTTGGAGACATGCCTATAGGAGCCAGCCAGTTTGTTTTGCCTGCATTGCTCTGACCCTGTTGGATTACATATGTGTATCCTGGGTGAGGGGTCCTACGCCTTCCTTCTTTGTAGCAGTAGGTGTCCCAGGGGGGCTCTTAGCTTCGAGGTATTCAACTGCTCCATAAGTCACCATAGACAACACAAGCACAGCCAATAAAATGTACAGTTTGATGTAGACTTGCAATTTGGTGCTATAACCAAAGGCGATGACAAATCCTAACGATTCCCAGAGACGGTAGTTTGCGAAGGCAGCCTCCTTGTGTTTCTCAAATAAAATGCCATAGAGTCCTAGAAGGAAGGAGAGACATGGCTTGTGAAGATTAAGTCTGCAACTATGTATTTTCTGCAAAGGGAACAAAGAGACGACAATCTCCCTCATAAATGTCAGAGAAAGAAAAACACAAACTTTGTTTTAAAACATACTTATGCTCCTGTGAATTGCTATAAGTGAAATAACAGAGCAAAAATGACACAATAGAGAATATCAGAGAAAAAGGGAAAGAAGATAGGAGGAAGAAAGGAAGGATGGGCTCTACTGAAGTGAGATGGCAGGAAGTTAATTTCTCAAACTATCAGCCACAAAAAGGAAGATTGTTGCACTGAGGAGCAAGTAAGAAAGGAGGAAAAGGAGATGGCCAGAAATGGCCATTGACACTATAGACCTTCCATGTAACCTATTGAGAAGGTTATACCAAGTCCTTACAGGCTTCCAGGTAGTTTTGTCTAGGGACAACATGGTCCTTAGGGATCAAGTTGCTCTTTCAGTGTAGGGTAGAAAGAATCAAAGACCTCCCACTGCCATCCTTCGCCAGTTCTGGGGGGAACCTGCATGAACCCTGCATAGAGTATCTACCTGTTCTTCAAACCATTTCTTTCACCTGCCTAAGAACATGGAGAGAGTGTTCATGTAAAACGCATGTCACTTGTTTTCACCACCACTTGGCCTCAGAAAGCCCCCAGGTGAAGCTCACAGTGTTGCCAATGGTAGTAACATATATGCAGAGCAGACTTGCTCTGAGATAAATAGGTTTTCAAATTTTCAGCTCCTGGATGATATGTCAAAAAGAATAGCTTTGATGCATACAGAAACTCTGGTCAGCAACTGGAAAATGTTCTTGACATAGAAATTTGGTTACACTGGTCATCCTGATGCACTTGTGTTCACTGGGAAGTTCCCACTGGGTTCAGTCAGCTGTACACCCACAGCTGGGAGTCAGGGAGGGATACCCAGCCTCCAGGTCTGACAAGTCAGGCACACAGGGAAGGGAAGAGAGCTTACTTTCCTCTGGGTGCTGACCTAGCATCAGTGGTGATAAAGAAGCAAGCATTTCCACTGACTTAGCTGTGGTGTGCAGGGCAGGAAGGCAAGGAATATAATGAAACTTGACTCTTCTCATCCACTTCTCTATCTAACAACACATCAGTTTGAAATATGCACATTCAGCCAAAAGGCATAGAGGAACACAAAGTTCTCTAAAAATCTGGGTTGGTTCAACTAACCCTTCAGTTTTGTTAAGAAGGGGGAGATATCATCTGTATGTAAAAGCTTACCCCATCCTGATGACTGTAAAAGGACATTTACTGAATGTTTCAATTTAGACATGATAGAAAATCTGGACAAGTGCATCACAAAACGTACTTAGTTCATTAAACTGGCAGAGTGTAGTGTAGTGTGAATTATTCGATAATAGTTCATTATTATATGCCCTGTGCTATCTTCTGGAAAGGGATTAGTGAGGAAAGTTATTACAGGAAGGCTTCTGATGCCATGATAATTCTCTGTGTTGAGATTCTGGCTTGCAGCTGGTACCTATTTTCCCTTGCTATTTTGAAGCCTCCTTTTTCAATCAAAGGAATGGGAGAATTGAGGATCTAGTCCAAGGTTCAGCTATAGGAAAAGATGATTTGGCAGGAGAGATTTCATTTCCAGGGTGTAAATGTGGTATTAACTAGCAGTTATATAGGAGTGCAACGGTGATTTTGCCTCGAATCTGAACATTTGTCCTTAACACGAAAAGTCAGGTGCAGTGTGGTGCAAGCTGCCTGGCTGGAGCTTAAACAGGACCTGCCAGGCTGACTGAGTGGAGAGACTGCTAGTCTGAATTTTTGCAGCTCAATTCCATGGCAATTACCCTCTCTGTTTACCACTGCCCATTTTCCCACTCCTTTCTCTGGTCCTAATAGGCATGGGTACATAGTAGGACTGCTGGAAATTACTTGAGTCCAGGTCTATAAACCTTCCAGACTGATTTATATTCTTCCTAAAGATACACGTCAGCTTGGAAAGAACTTTATTTTACTGTAGTCTACCCAAAGCTTAGCTCTGCGCTATACAATGGTTACACCCCAAGTGCAGTTATTGCCAGGGGGATAACCTGTGTTCAGGTTAGATAAGAGAGGGCACTCCACGCTCTGAAATGAAGCAGCTTTCTTTGGAAATAAAGGAGAGTGTCCACACACATGCACAAACATGTTAGGAAAGCTTTAAAAATTCGATTCACCTACTGTGAGCCTATATATCCTCTAGGGGGAACTCCAGTATTAACTATCCACAGCAGGCCAAAGTGAGCCATCCTAGACAACCATAGAATACCTTAAGCACACGGCACAATGCCATTCTGCTCATTCAGTGGTTAATACACTGAGGCCCAAGCAGCAGTCATGGGAGCTTGCCAAAGGAAGGACCAGAAACCTTAATCCCCAGTGCTGTTTTAGAAGTCTTATCTCACCTCATAGCCTTTGGAGCTGGGAATTCCTCATGTGATGTGTATCTGTATAAAACCGATGAAGGGGAAAAGAGATTTAATCTTAAATGGGTATGTCAAACTGAAGATCCTGTTCTGGGATGAAGCATTATGGAGTAATGTCACTGCACCTCTCTGATAAGGTTTCATGTCATCACCTGATGTTTCAGTGTGACAATATGACAAAGCAAACTCTGTATGATTTTATAACTGGGAGCTGTGGAACAGCTGAAGAAGGTACAGACAAAAAAGCATAAGGAACATTTGAGGTTTTTCCCAGCAAACACAAACATGGAATTTGCATAAGAATCCTGCAGGGATCTGGCAATGAAGATGACCTGTTACAGAGCTGTAATGGAGGTCAGTCTTGTCACATAGCTGCAGACCTCATTCACCACTGAGTAAATGTGAAACATTGTCCACAGTCTATGCCTCGTCTAGGGGCTGAGAACTGCAGCCACTTCCCAGTCACCTCTCTGATGCTTAGGTTCTCTGCACTTTCCCTTTTTCTCCTAAGGAGGTCATCAGATCCATCTTTGTCAGGTGTGCAGGAACCTCACCGAGGAGATGTCCTCCTCACAGGACATCTCAAATGAATGTAAATTCCTGAAGAGAGGTGCAAAGAGGGTGGAAGCTTTTTTCAGTGGTGTCCAAGAAAAGTGGACAAGAGGCAACGGGCACAAACTGAAACACAGGAGGTCCCCTCTGAACATCAGGAAACACTTCTGCACTGCAAGGGTAACTGAACACTGGCTCGGGTGCCCAGGGAGGGTGTGGAGTCTCCCTCCCTGGAGATATTCAGAAGGTGACTGGACACAGTCCTGGGTAACTGGCTGTGCCTGGGTGGCCTTGCTTAAGTAAGCAGGTTGGACCAGGTGACATCCAGAGGGCCCTTCCAACCTCAACCCTTCTGTGATTCTGAAAGAAGCAAAGTGTCTGGTGGCAAGGCTTTCTGGAAAAGAGAGAAGCAGGATAAAGGGTAGGTCCTTTATCCCAGTGGCAGACTGAGATACGGCTCTCAAGAGTGTTGGGAAGAAGCCTGATTAGCAGTCAGGAAGACTGTGGCTGAAGAAGCAGGAAACAGCTTTCCTTCAGAGAGAGAAAATCCTCACAGATGTTCTCCTTCCATGAACCTGAATAATGAGAGCACAGATTTAAAATTATACCAAGGACACAGATTTGTCAGTTGAGATGAGAGAAGATGAGAGGGTGTCCCTTGACGTATGTAGTAGGTCTCCTCTAAGGGATATGAGCTGGAGCTGCTGGAGGGACAGAGAAGTCTGGCTGATCACTTCCTTGTGTGTAGAGGAGGAGACTCTACATATGCTCGAAATGAGATCACTGTCAGTGCCAGACAAAGGAGTGTGGTGTTTTCCATTTGGGTCTTTAGGGGGAACATGGCAATTTATCTAGTGCATAAAAACGTCTAAGCTACTGAAACATCCAGAGGGAAGAAAGGGAGGGAGGTCAGGAAACACAACCTGATGTGGGCCCAGGTGAGCTAGTTCTGTCATCTGTCTATGGCATCTGCCAGATATGAATTTGAGATAGGGAAAAACAACATTCCTGAAATAAAAGGCAAAATATGAGAGCAGATGGGAGACCATTTAGCTGTCTTCTGATCCAGGCTAAGGCATTGATTTAAAAAGAGTGTGACTGATAGTCATAAGCAGACTTTACATCAAGTCGTCACAATATATATACAGCTCTTTCTTGCCCTCTTCAGCATTTTAGAGTCTGTCTTTAGTGTCTATAAGAGAATTTCCTCTAGTTTTGATTAAGGGATATGTTTAAATAATCCCTTGAGGAAGTCAGTTTGTACCAGCTCAATATCTGAACTCTTAAGTACATAATAATTGCACTATATCACAAAGCAGAAGAACATAAAAGATTCTAGGAAAAACTATAAAACATCATATAAGTCCAGTGGTATACTTCCAGTAACAGACTCCTAGGTTAAGAGTGTAAGAACTGAGGCAAATATACAGTGATCTTCCCCTTCTAGTGCTCTCCTGACTCTGGCAATCAAAGACAAAGGGACTTTCTGAGTTGGAGATTTCCTCTAAACCACCAGGATTTAATAACCCCCGGGAACATTTTCGCCCGAAGTGATGTAATTCCAGCTTAAAAACATTTACATTTTGGCAATGAATTCCATACTTCGATTATGCATTGTGCAAAAAAAGCATTTCTTTTGATTTCTGTAAAGCTGCTGCCTGATAAGTTTATTTGGTACCATTAGTTCTGTTATTAAGGGAAATACTGAATTTCTAATCAACTTCTCCATACTATTATCTTACTGACTGTTTTCCTTACTTATCACTTGTCCAGGCTATAGTGTTCTAGTCTGTTAGGTCTTCCTTCAAGTGGAAGTCACCCATGACTGTTCCTTTTTATTGCCTTTTTATGTCTCATCACATTGAATTAAGACTTTTGAAATGGAGCAAATTAGAGCTGCATGAATTTATTTGGTTGCATAATATAGCTCTCTGCAGTTTTCTTCACTTTTTTTTTCTAATAACTCCTAACAGCCAATTTGCTGTTTCTTTTGTTGCTGAACTTTGAGTTGATTTTTTATCCAGAGTGCTCTCTTTTATTACGACAGGCTAAATTCAGTCATTCTTGGTGTCATTCTTCTTTAGTTTTCCAATTTTCTTTGAAATACTTATACTCCTCCACAATATTTATTCTGAGTACCCATTATCATCTTTTGCAGTGTTCTTGTCTCTTTATCTTTGAAAAATATATTTAACGAGTATTTTACATTTTTATTCCCAACTTGTTCTTATTTCTTTTACTTTCCAATAAGCTAACATATTTCTTTCAGATGCTGTCTTAAACCCATAATAATTTTTATGCACACTTTGTTTTATAAATGCAAACATGCTAATTTTTATATCTTAAAAGAATTCTTTTCATTGTCACCAAGACTTACCATTAGTCTGTGTCTGCCAAATGGCATCAGATAGGCCCCAAAGAGCAGGGAATATGAAAAACACAGCAAGCTGCTTAGGATGAGGTTTCCACAGCAGTAGTGCTATTATACAGGCAGCGTTTGTAACTGTGGCTGTTGATTTAGAAAGAAAGAAGATAAATGTAAATGCAATTACAAACCCTACAGTCAGTAGCGGGTAACACTTTCAAATTCTTCCCCCAACTAGAGCACAAGGCAATCTTAAAGTCTTTCTGGTTCATTGAGATTTGTGCTGACAGAGTCGATATCACATGGAATACAAGACAATGCAGTCCTTTAACAGTCTTCAATTAATAATCCTAAGCAGTGTCCTGCGCTGAGAGATCCTCATTGCTGATTAGCCCAAAGAACACAAACTGCCACTGAGTAGGAGAAGGGGCAGCTGAAAGACTTGCAGTCACCATGTAAGGTGTGTGCAAGGGGGAGGAAGCATCCTTCTATTCTCTCTACCAAGTCCTTAAATGTAGGTTTCCTTTCAGGGACAGAGGAGGCAATTAAGGATATTTAGAGGGTCTGGTGACTTTTTGTCTTTCTTCTTAAAAGCAGTTTGTAAATGATTCCTCCCTTCACAGGTGCACCTTCACCAGCTGAATACAAAGACCATTACACAGAACTGAGAGGTTCAGAGATCTTGTATTTTTAACATTATACTTGTGTTGTTGTTCTTGTTTTATGCTAAAATTAGTTTCATAGAGTGAGACATACACCTAGGACAGACACATACAGAAGAATCTCTGAACTAGTGACTGTAGCCCAAGTTTAAAATTTCCTGTGGAGAAAATGCCTAAAATACCTAGGTGTGCATTGACTCAGTCAGTGATGATTCTAATAATACAGGTTACTCTGTAGTGAAAGTCAGGTATTAGTTCTCTTCAGTATGCTTATTGGATACAGGGATGCAAATGAAATATTTCTTGGTATTTTTTAATGCCTCCATTGCTCTGTTACTCATTTGAGTCTTCCCTGGAGAGGGAGATGTTCTTAAATATACACATCTCTTCTCAAGGCAACATGAAAATTACTACCCCATACAAGCCCTCTATTTATTCTAGCCTGACATGCTGTCATATGACTTTCTTTTCTCCCTGTAGAACAAGTAGTGACAAGAACACCAGGCCAACCTTTAAAACTCCATAAAGGTGAGAAGGTTTCACCCCAATAGAGAAATCCTTCTCAGGCATAGTGTAGGCCTCAACATCTGTATTGTAAAATGATTTATCACTGGTTGCATTAAAGCTATAAAGCATTAAGGCTGCAGGGCACTTTCTGAGTAGATAGTCTCAATGATGTGATAATGACCTCAGTACAGTGGTTAACTGTGCTGCCTCTCTTCTTATGAATGATGTTTGCCTGCAGATTGACTTTGCTTTTAATTGATAGCTGACAGTGACCTCTCCCTTTGTAGTGAATGTAAAGGGAAGACCACCGGATTTGATATATTACATGAGGTGATAGTCCTTCAAATTACCTTTACATACCTAATGCAAATAGAAGTTTTCTACCCGTGAACTGAGAGATCTTTCCGAAAAGCAGAGAGCAGAGGGAATTTACAGCTGAAAAGCAGATCATCACGTAACCAACATAATGTATCCCCAGAGCGCAGGTCACATATGCCTGGAAGAGAAAAGACAGTGATACCACCTTTTCCTCAGTGAAAACATGCAGCTAAAGTTCAAGGGTCTTAGCCTGAGTATTCAGTAAATAGCCAGCATGGACAAGATCAAAGGAGCATAGCTACACAGTTTGCTGACAAGTCCCTGGTGTATTGACATAGTTGACCTTCAACAGTTATATTCCTAACCTAATTGCCAATCAGGCTGATGCCATGCAAACAGAGCAGCAACAAGCAGAAGAAATCAGAGCACTGCTCACTATGCAAATAAAACTCCTGGAAGTGGCACTAGGAATTTTCTGCCCTTCCCTTCGTAGCCCAAGAGATGAAAATTCACAGCCAGCACTACAGTCATTCCAGAGCAGCTCCCAAGAAAAGAAGAGGACCTCACCTATAAGAGCATACAACCAGTGGAAGTGGCCATGGAGTGCCCCTTCCAATCCATTCAAACACAGCAGCAAGTTCAATCTTCCATCTGCTTATACGCAAATGCTTTGAAAGCTCAAGTGTCAAATAAGCAGCTCAGGAAGATTGTCCCCTTTCTTTGGAGATGCTCTCAACAAACGTCTAGAGAACACACCTGCTGTGTGGCCAGGTTTGTAGAGAGACTGGAGGAGCAGAGGTGGTTTTCATCATTTCAATCCAGGGTTTGGACCTGTTGCGCTACTGACTGGTGAGGGCTTTCAGCCACATTGAGGATTTGCCTTGTTACCATAAAGGTTATCAAAATAAAATATGTGGTATGTGTGCTGACTTGCACTTATATAAACTCTAGGGAAACCAGAAGGAAGGAAAATATAAAAGCTTTGCAGACTGCTGGCTTTTCTCCCAGTTTGCTATTTACAACAAGCTGAAGAGTTTGAACCTGTGGATCTCTGCTGTGGCCTTCACTGGTGAGTTAAGCTCTTTACAGTGTTCTTTTTGAGGCTGTTCCAAGGGACATATTTATCGCTGGCCTCTCCTGTTTGAAGATGTCACTCAGAGTTCATTCGAGAAGTAAGCAGTAATTTAGCAAACCACAAATTGCCATCGAAAACATCTTTGTTTAACAAGTAAATATAGATCGGATGCAATAGCAAGACACAAAGGCACAAAAAACAGTCAGAAAGATATAGATTTTCATTGTCATCCACACCTTTGTGTAGTCACCAGAAAGAAATCCCTGTTCCAGCCCACTGTAAATTGTCAGAGGGATTAGAAGACACTGTCTTTTATCTTTAAGATGCTGGAAAGTTGCTAGGAACGTAGACCAAAAGGATGGTGTCTCTGGTATTTCTTTCTCAGTCTCTGCTTGGTCAGATTTGATCTGGTCCAGAAATGCAACAATCAGCAACACAGCTAGCACACCACTAGCTGCAAAAACAAAACAAAAAGTTCATGAAAAACTGAGTAATGCTGCAAGAATGATGGGAAGTTGCTTGCTGCTGTTATTGTTCTGACTTCGTGCTTAGCTCTCTGTGGGATGTTTTGGCAGATGCCTCTGATTCCGCTTCAGTGTAAAGGCCATTTCTGTGTAAACAAGAAGGCCTAATCTACATCAACATCTTTTGCTTACAGCTGTGCACCTCACAAATCCCCTCAGCTTAACTGTGACTGGCCTGTTGTGACAGCCGCCGGGGCAGCTGTGTGGCCACAGAGGGCGATCGCTCACCCTTCCAGGGCAAGCCAGGGGTGCAGGGATGGGGAGCTGGCCACGAACAGCTCCCTCGGGAGCTATCAGAAGGCTTTAAATCAACACGAGAGAGGAATATTCACTTCCAGTGCCAAGGTTTTCATGGCTAGGGGAGATCTTCCTTCAAATTTGTGGAAAGAATAATAAAGGGCTAGAATGAGAACTGCTGTCTTGCATCCCAGTATATGCTGCCTTTTCTTTTTCTTTTTTCTTTTCTTTATTAGCTCAGAGCCATGCTTTGAGCACAGAATATTGCAATAGGATGAGGGGTATTGGTTTTAACTTAAAAGAGAGGAGATTCAGGCTGGACGCGAGGAAGAAATATTTTACAATGAGGGTGGTAAAATACTGGAACAAGTTGCCCAGAGAAGTGGTGGATGCCCCATCCATGGAGATATTCAAGACCAGGCTGGATGTGCTTCTGAGAAACCTGATCGAGTTGAAGATGTCCCTGCTCATTGCAGAGGGTAGGACTACATGACCTTTGAAGATCCCTTCCAAGTCAAACTATTCTATGATTCTATGTGCTATTTTAAACATGACAGACGGTAACTCTGGGGGACTTGAAAAAGATGTAATTTACAGCTTTGACCCTATAATTTCCTAGCAGAAGCAACATATGAAAGAATATATGGGGTAGTTAGTCAGAAAATTATCATATACATATCAGTCTAGGCTTGTTGCTTGTGGACTGAATCAATACCATCTTTTTCACGTTATCAAGAAGATAACTGTCTCATAATATACACGGAGCACCCACAGATTCACAAGCGATTGCTTCTTTACAGATGCAAGGCATGATTATGTTTCCTCTCTTGCTTATGCTGACTAGAATTCCATCCATGGAAACAAGTGGAGTTCAGAGTAAGAGGAGAACGAGGCACTTCTTCCCATTTACATTGCCTATTTAATGTGCTCCTATGTTACCATGTATGGGTGTGCTCTCTTCTGTGAATTTTTAATGTCCAAATATGTTAGCATATTTACATTAAATTGCTTTCAATTTTTATTGCTTATTACTTCTCATCCATGCCTTTTAGAATTAAATTGTATTCTCCAGTGCCCTGATTCTCCACTGTGGCTGAGCTGTAAACCATTCGCCATTATTAGTTCTGCCAGGCTGCTTATTAGTGCTTATGTACTGACTGAAGGACTTATATGGATGAGAGCAGGACATCCACATGTACAAGACAAACAGTCTAACAAACATGTCAAATGAATCAACAGCAATTATAGGAGATAAGCACCTTAATACTAATTGGTATGAATATAAATAGAGATATCCACAGTCTGTGAAAAAACTAAACAACAAAAGACCTATTCACTATTGTCTCCACCCAAGCCATGCAAAATATGTGTTCAGCAACCAAAAAGAAGAAACATTTAAAAAATGTCTGTGAATGAAATAGTTAGCTGTTTGGTTTCCCTCAAGGTAAGAAAAGACATACCTTTTATTAAGAGCTTAAAAGGAAAATGAAACCCTACTGACAACAAGGTCAGTAGACAGCAGTGTTGCATTCACTTTGCATGATCACAGCTTAAGGGAGTGCTGTATATGTTAGTCATCAAATTTAAATTTAAACTTGTGAGCCAAACCTGCCTTTAGCAGAAAGGCATCAGCTTCAGCACACTCTGGAAGGGAAGTGGGGGGATATTCTTCACATTTTCTCACCAACTAGGAATGGAGCTTGGGGAAGGAAGGAGGTTTTTCTGCGATGCCCATGTCCAGTGAGGACTGGCTTTGACCAAGACACATTCTGTTTGAGCATATGACAAATTGCGTGCATCTATCTCAGCAAAGAAGGTGTATCTATGTTCAGAGACTGCAAAGATACTTTATCAGAGCTCAGGCGACATATTGCCTTTCCAGATACTTCCACTTTATCCAGCGAATAACTTGTTTTGAGCTGGATACTTTTTGAACTTTCCTCACTGAATGAATCTTTGCACATCTATTTTTGTTTTTCCAATTTTGGATGGCATCAGCCTTCTGTGTCCTTGATTCCTTTCTAGCCTTATGCAAGGAAGGTCTATAGCAGCTGTAGTTACTGAATGGGAGATGTGCCACTTCGTCTAGTGCTTCTTTTCATCTTTGCCTTTCACACTAAGGTGTTAGAATTCAGGCAACAGAGATGAGAATTGACTGAAGTTGTAAAGTCTCAGTGGGGATCCAAAAACCTCCCCGAAAATGACTGCATGCTCTGGAAACCCTGGTTCAGGTCCACCTCTAATTACAGTGCGGTTCTTGTGCTAAAACTGTTTTACATGTGGTAGAACACCAGCCAGTTCTGGTAGATATGCTCAGATGACTAGAAGCTGGTAATTTCAAGTACCACTAAATGGGCTGCTCT
This sequence comes from Nestor notabilis, assembly GCF_000696875.1. Taxonomy (NCBI): domain Eukaryota; kingdom Metazoa; phylum Chordata; class Aves; order Psittaciformes; family Psittacidae; genus Nestor; species Nestor notabilis. The sequence continues at coordinate 64,825 of NW_009923045.1, read as the reverse complement.
TAGCATCTTGGATCTCTGCATGGATATATAAATCTGCCCAGTGCCATTAGTAACTAGTTCACTATTGATGATCCCGAAGATAGTGAATTTAAAACTCTCTCTCTCATGCATAACTGGATAAACTGCTGTAATCCTCTAATTGCAATATGGGCATACTTTCGATTCTTCTGATTCAGCACAGACTTTGGGTGAAACAGAGGGGTCACCATGCTGGGCTTCAGCTTTATTCCAGGTGAAGAGTGTAAAGAATGTCTTGCTCCTTGAAACAAAAATGATACGGCACTGGCACAAAGCATTTGAAACTATTTGGAAAGGAGTTGTTTACAGCTCTCACGTATCTTATTTCCTTTTAGCAAATTGGATTGAGGGAGGAAGTTGGAAACTTTATCTGCAAAGTCACACTAGATTTCACGAGTAGTAGGTTCCCCATCAGTGATATTCATTAAAGATTGTGTGAATTACTTACCAGTGTAGGTCCCTAGCAGAATGTAGATTAAGGAGTTGGAGGGTTCTGCTGACCCAGTGGTGTTAGTCATATCAGTCATGCAATCATATGCTCCACAGCATGCCACTTCTGAGATTTCCACTAATTCAGTAAGAACCAAAAGAAACACTGGTCAGGGAAGAGATCAGATGAATGCATGCTATATGTAAGGATATGAGAAGGGAATCCAATGTTTGGTGTTTGGTCCTGATTTCAAATACTTCCTGATTAGAGATGTTTAACTTCAGAATCTCAGTTTAACACATAAAAATTTGATCTAACAGAAGATTTGATCTAACAGAACAAGGCAGAACATTGAACTGATGGCTATATGGAGACATGGATTAAATTCAAAGGCTGAAATGTGAATCCAAGCACAATTTGCACAATTTAAAGTTCCAGTGTGTATCTATCTATACTCTTAACCCCAATACCCAAGACAGGTCCCTCAATTTACACCACCACTGAACTGATAGACTTCAGTTCTTACAGCCAGAGCACGTTATCCCTTTCCATATAATTTATGGGAATGGAAACCACCTTGAGGCATCTTTTTGTTTTATAAATTCAGATTACGATTGCCCACAAACACAGTCTTCCAAGAAATCAGCTTTCCCTGGCTTTATTGCTTTATGACTGGCTTTATCACTCTTTGCTAATGTACTTGAAACTAGAACAGTTTGGCAGGGTTTGAAGTAAGACCTTTGTTTTGTTCAATCCCAGCAGTGTTGTGGTGGGCATATGTTGAAGCCACATGTGTGTACTCATGCACACTGTGTATTACCACAGCACCATGTCCACTTCCTCCAGTTCCCTTTCTGTAAAGAAAAAATACTAACCCAAAATGTAAGCCTGAATAAGCTGTATAGTGGGGAAGAATGATCAAAAAAACATACCATTGTTTCAATGCTTTCACTGCAGAATTTGTCACTTGTCCAAGCATAATAAAGGGCAATACACTGTACCTTGGCTGATTCCTTAAGCAGGACTTGATCTGTAATTTTGTGTTTAGGGTTGTTGTGTAACTACTTTTAGTGTGTTTTTCTCCACTGCTTCCAATCAAAGCTGCTGCAATGTGAACCAGTTGTTTAACTAGCTTCATAAACAACTTTAGGTTTAACATCAGATAAAACTTAATAACATAAAGAAAATAATTACCTTATAGCCAGTGGCTACCACTACACAGTTTTGAACAAACAGACCTGGAGCAAAATCACCATATGCAAATGGTGAGTCGCTCTAGTAGAGCATGGAAGTGTGTAAAACAAGTTTTCTATCTGTTTATGCACCCTCTGAAGATGAAGATGCACACGTATTTAGTGATATGGAAGTTGCAAGGCAGGGTTTGCTCTGTTCCTCTGGAAATAAAGCTGCAATACTGATGAGTAAGAAAGGATGACTCTTGTATTTTACATTCTTTTGTAGTATTACCTCATGATGTAGCTTGCCTTGCTGTGTCTGGGTGCAGTGATGCAGGCAACATGTCAAGGGTACGTATGTGTCTGAATTTTATGCATTTTGATTCTGCAGATACATACCACATCTTTCTGACTGCTCAGTGAAATTATGCATTTTAAACATATGAGCAACAGAGGTGGATGCCTTTGCTGTGCTGTCAGAGGAGAGGAAAAGAAGTGAGTGACTGGAGATCCTTACCCCCTCGCCCCCAACAAACTCTCTCTACATTAAAGCTGAGTCTCACTGAGAAGGCACAGTTGGGAAGCTTATGGTACGACTGCTCATCACTGTTGTGAAAATAGGCAAGGCCTTCAGCTTTGAGAGCTGTTCACAGCACACCTCCTAGGAACAGAGCATTTCCTGAAATCCCATGTAGTTGTTAAAAAATAAGTAAAAGATTTTCTTTAGAATTTAAAGGAACATCCTCAGATGTAAAACTAGGAGGGGATTTACAAGGCAAAAAAAAAAAAGGGGGGAGTATTTTAATCCTCTTATTAATATGATGTGTGCTGTGAGGCAGAAGAGAGTAAAATGGCTGCAGTCTGTGCAAACCCCACAGCTGCACCACAACTTCTGCCCTGCAAATGAAATCAGGACAGTCCCTCCTGAGACATCGTGAGGATCAGATCAGCAGATCAGCAGGACTCTGTTGCACTTGATACAGTCCTTTCACATTCTGCTTTGATGGTGTTTCATCTGGAGTTTCTTAGGTTTAAAGGAAGCATGATTCTCTGTAAGTATCACACCTTGTGACAGCTACTTGCCATTAACCCAATGATTCAAAGATTAAAACATGATGCCAGCTCCCTGACGTTTAGTTTTAACCTAATACCTATTTGAATACATTCTAGAGGACATACTGCTGAACTGAGCTTGGGGAGAGAGCTAACTTCTTGCTATTCATAGTAGCAGTGTGCATGGAAGGCTTTTTCTATGTCCATCTTGTTCTGACTTTGACAGGATAGGGAATGCACTGGAGACTGCAATGATAATACACCCTAGCACTTTGAATCTCTATGGAGGCATTCAAGTATTAATTTATCTTCACGACTGCCCTTTTAAGGCTTATACCAATTACAAGCATGGGAAATGAGAGCAGCACTGTTGAGTGATTTCTTCAAGCTAGATTGACATCTGCTGTCTGAGCCTGTAATACAGCAGAAGAGCCCTGGCATGCAGACTCCTGCCAACAGCTACTTCTATTTCTTCTTGACAATTCTGTAAAGCACACATTTTCAGCAAGCACCAGCATCGACTTGACTAACCTTGAATGTTTAATAGCAAATTAATCCAGTTCTACAAGCTTTGTGAAAAGGCTTCTTCAGTATTTTGCCTTTTGTTTTAATCCACTTTAAATTGAAGTCAGATGTGAAAGACTGCCACTGCTAAAGCCTATCTATACTTTACAACAAAGGGATGGAAATTGAAAGGAATTCAATAGAAATCTATTTTTGAGGTAGTTGTCTGAATTTTCTTTATAGCTGATGAAGAGATGATAGAAAATAGGCACTTCCAGAGAACAAGTGCCTGTTTCCATTGGCTGTGAAGTCTTAGCTACAGAAATCTACCTTTTAACTATCTAGAACTAGCTGATGTTTATAGGAAGAAGTGCCAAGATTTTAAAATATATTTTACCTTTGGTGGAAGCTTGGCTAAATATCAAGGATGAGATAAGATTTCCCCAGATGCCGGAGGACTGAAATATCAGAAAGAAGACCCCAAAGTATTGGTTGATAATGTCTTTCCCATTTTTTCCTGCTTTCTCAGCATATGAATTGCCAGCAATGGTGAGGTAAGTGCATTTGGCAGACCAGAGTGGTGCTCCTCCTACGCCCAGGATCACAGAGGTAGGGATTAGTGTGTACCTGCCAAAGAACACTTCATTTAGCATAGTTATTATCCATCACCATACTAATCATTTGCCCAAAGATCCACCATAAAAATCATTTGTCCAAAGATCCAGATGCAAAAATAAACATGAAAGAAATAGATTTTTCCTTTGTGTGATTAAATAAATGTTACATGGAACCACAACTCCGTAGAGTTGTGTTCCCTGTTACTGGACCCTGTTCCTCCACCTCTGAAAGGGAAAGGCAGGATCTGGCATCCTCCTGTGGTCCTCTGTTCCCAGAGCCACTGTCTGGAAGACAGCCTTCTCTTCAATCTTCTCAAAAACATTCCTAAAAGGAGTTTGGATTTTGAATGAATTTTATGATTTCTTTTTTTAATTTTTTTTTTTTCCTGAAGGGAAATCTCTGCCGCACACAAGAGGTAGAGCAGCAGCTTCAGGTGGGTGGATGGATGCATTCATTCTGGCTTTTTGCACATTTTCACCTCTCTGCTTTACCTGCTACTGGATTTATTTATCTCTCTTTCTTGCAGGTAACACCTTCTGCATCCAACTTTAAATTCTGCAACACATGTGGAGTGGGAATTGAGAAAAAGGACAAACTTTGCCCTTACTGATTTTGTTCAAACATGATAGACAGAGTTAAAGTATTTAAATTGTACCAGCTAGCATGGAAGTTCCCTAAGGAGAATGCAATGTAGCAGCACATAGAGCCTGCAATGGTCCACTTGCAGCCCAGCTTCTTGATGAGGATTGGAGGGAGGAACATGGATGATAAGATGAGCGCAGCATAGAGAACACTTAAGGATGCAACACCCAGGCCTTCATCTGAGTGGAGACTGCTCTGCATGGACAACAACAGCAGTTGAGACAAATTTTATCACTGGCATTGTGTTGTTTGTGTGTCATGTTTTCTTCATAATGATAACCTATTTATGAAAATATGATACAAAACCAGGTGAGCACTGTTCAGATTCAAAGCTTTCATATGTCAGACTTTATTTAATGTAATCCGCTTGAGTTTCTCTTTGAAAGCAAGCTGAATAAAGGATAACCTCTTTTCTTGGCCTTCACTTCTTGTCTCAGGCAGGAATATCCTCAGATCTGCATTGCAAGTGCTGACTTAGCAACAGTGGAAGATTCTTTGCTTTAAACTACAGGTCTGATTATTTCTAAATTCTTCAGAGGCCAAGGTCCAAATATCGTAATATGCTCACAGCAGCCCTCTGTAGTTGGAAGTAATTGATTCACCCACATTTTCACAACGGAGAAATAACATGTTATTAATCTAACCAAGTTTTATATTTTTTATCATTAAAATAGTTCTCCTCTTGTCTTGATACTGTGAAAGTTGCAATGAGAAGATCAAGATGCTGCTTATCAACATTTTCCTTATCCTTTTCATTAAAAGATGATACAATCCAGTAAGATTTTGGAAGGGGGAATCAATGCTGGGAGGGTAGCACTGGGAGTGCTGGAGGAAAGCAAGGCTGCTTGGTAGCTACGCTGAATACTTCCAAACCCTGTGGTGGCTGCATGGTCCAGCCATGCAGGACCATGATGGCATCCACACAACACCCCTCGTGAGAAGCAGGCATCAGGACAAGGAGGTGAAGAGATTCTCTGCTGAGCAGGTTCAGTGTATCTGAGAATCAGAATGGCTATTCTGTAAACAGGCAAAGAGGCTTCCTGGTCACAGAGGTCTTACCTCTGAAACACCACAAGCCTGGTTTTGTCAGCTACAGCTTCCAAAAATTAGAAGCCAGGCCTCCAAAATTATATGATTGGCTTAATTCTTGCTGCTTTGTTTTTTGGGGTTTTTTTTGTTGGTTGGTTTGTTTGTTTGTTTGTTTGGGATTTTTTGGGGGTTTTGTTTGTTTGTTTGTTTTGGGGGTCTTTTTGTTTTGTTGGGGGAAAGCACAGAATGGCTGGGGTTCGAAGGGACCTCTGGAGATCATCTAGTCCAAAGCCCCTGTTTATCTACTATGAAGTATTCATAGTAACAGTAACCCTCAGTCTTTTATTTTGGCTATGCTAAACAAGCGAGCTCTAACAGTATCCTGAGTGTTCAAGTCATTCTAGAAACCCATCTCTGCTACTGTGTTTTAAGGTGTTAATGACAACACAAGGCAAAGCTGGCTTTGATTTAAAATAGAATTTTTTATTGTTATATCATGATGATAGGAATTATTGTATTATTTTATACTTAAATTATTTAATGGATTGGGCATTTTATATTTTACATTGTTGTATAATAATAAAATTATGGAAATTTAGAAATATTCAAAACAAACCCTTTCCAGAAGTGGAATTTGTTTTCCATTTTGCAATATCTTGTTTTGAGAAAAAGCTCAGAGAAATCTAGTTTTCATTCAAGCAACTAATTTGTAGACCTAAAGTAGTCTGACACAAGTACTCAAACTATTTGAGAAGTACTAGAATAAAATATTTAGTAAATGCTGGGGACCTGGGTGAGGAATACTAACCTGTAGCAAGTTGATGTTTTAACCCACCACATAAAAAATACTGTGCATGCCTTCCTCACAGAAACCATGGAAAGACTGATGGGTCTCACACTGCCAGATGGCCTGATGCCCTTGCATGCCAACTGTCCTGCCAACCAGAGGCACAGTCTCCGCTTACCTGTAGATTCTGGAGTCCTCCATAAGCAGTGAAGAGAAGTAGAAATCCGAAAGAAATGACCAAAACATTCCTAAGATTCCTTTCCATGTTGATTCATACAAGACAAAATGTCTGGCGGTGGGCAGAAATGATCCAATTATTCTAGGGGATGATTTGAGTTGGAGAAAAAAGGCTTATGTTTTGTTGGAAAAGGTCACTTCTCACTGCATGTGTAGAGGAAAGAGTTGTTAATTATTTGAGGATTGGCAGGTGAACTTTACTTTTACTGATACTGAGAATTCCTTATGGAGCTGTTACTCATTCACCATTTGTGGCTGAGGAAATGATGAGTTCTCCCGTCTAGCAGGTTTTATTAGGTAGGTATGTAAGTCACTTGCAGCAGTTTGCCTGATTTTAGCATTGCAGTTGTATGTTACATGGTTCTCTCCTATGACTAGCACAGAAGGAAAAAATTGCAAGCAGTGAAACAACCATCTGGCATAGAGGTACACTAATCCACAAAGGGCAAAGGTTAAAAGATCGTACTGAAATCTGTGTCAGGCCTATTGCTTAACTAAGGTTACAAAAGCATACTAGGAAATGGGATTGTGTTACAGTGTTGTCTGCATACTCCAGCCCTAAAGCTGTGCAAACCAATGTTGCTGGCTGCTTGGCAAGGGGGAGGGAGAGCCTTAATCTTGTGGTGAATCCCGTGGCTTTGATGTTCCAAATTTACCAAGTCATACCAATGAAAACTATTTTCCCCCATCTTTCCCACCTTTCTTTCTCAGAAGACAAGAAGAAAACTGGATGAAGCAGATAAATGAAAAATCTCCTCCAGCCCCTGCAAAAAAACAACCTTTGTGGGATATATTTTATCTTGCCAGTGCTGCCTGATCAAGGAGTGAAGTTTCCCCTTAGCCAACCAACCTTGCTGTGTATGCCCCTGCTTTCCCCTGTTTTCAGAGTCTGCCCTGTGAAGCTGCACTGTCTGTTTGTCCATGACACATTGGCTACCATGCAAGTCCTAAGTGAGTTTTTGAATATTCCCCTTCTGAGCACATAACGTCCTCTCTGCCCCTGAGCCTGGCAGGGTGAACAGACCCTTCCTGCAGCTGTAGCAGAGGAGGGATTTGAACGTGGGAGCAAAGTGAAATACAAAAACCTCCACACTACAGCGTAAACAGATTCGAGCGGAGGCGGTCTGTAGGAGGTCCGTTGTGTCTAGTGGGAATGCACAGATAAAACTTGGTCTAAATCCCACTAGATGGCACAATTTTGCTTTCCAAAGGGACATTCGAGGGAGGGGGGAGGACCCTTTAATGCATTAATTCATTTAATACTTTAAAGAGGTCACAGCTAGTTTCTACTTTGGAGAAAATTCCAGTATGTGCCTTTTCATTTTCTTCTTTTGTCTTATAATCTTCTTGAATGAAATAATGCAGAAAACATAATCTTTTAATTCTCTATTGTTAAAGGTACAGCTATATTGCCAGTCTAGATAGTGAAATACCGGCTTTTTATTTTACAGACTACTATGCTCAGCATGCAAACACTTTCAATTAGATCACAATGCTGCTCTTGTTTTGCAGTGTTTGTAATCCTCTACAGGGCTTCTAAACCAAACTGGTGGTACTTTTTCCAATCTTTTAGGGTTTATGGACCCTTGCATTTTTCAGGTGAAGGCATTTCAGAAGAAACTACACGTGGTGATAACATGGTTGTTTCTGGTTTGCACCCCCCAGATACAGTCTACAAAATTCTAGCGGTTTGAGGTCACAGGTTTGAAACCATTGGAAAAATGAACGAGAAAATGTAAGAATAGTGCTTACCCTAAACAAAAGTGTAATTGTCACCTGCTCTGGCAGAGGCAAGAACCAAGCTAGCACAAAACAGACTTAGTTATAAAAGCAATTATTTTAGTGCTCTTTTTTAACATTAGCAGTAATAACAACAGAGCTTTTAAAAATCAGCATTAACTGGATGCTACGTTTAAAATGGGGTGTTGGATAGGTTATCTGATCAGCTCTTCTGCTCTGGACAAATTCTTAACCCCTAACTTAGTCATGGTCTCTCAGCAGCACAGTATTGGAGAGCATTTAGGGGAGGGTGGGTTTTTTCATGGAGTTTATTTCTTTTTTCTTTCTCCTTTCAACTGATCAAAGACATTTCAGTGTGTTCCGCATCCCTTGCCCAGAGTTTTGGGTTATCCAACTGCCTGGTCCTTAGTGTCTCCTTAGGAATGTGTGGAGTCTTTACCAAGGAGATCTGATAAGGCTGAGGATCTCTTCCTTTGGTACCAGGCAGCGGGGGGCTCCAGCAGGCCTGCTGTGTATCACCCTTGACACCTCTTTCATTCTTTCTGCCAGTCTAAGATTAAGTGAGCCTCAGAAGCTATGCACTGCATTTTGGGTTTAGCTTTCACATAGAAGACTGCAGCCACCAAACTGAAATGTCTCTCAGAGCACAATCATAAAAATGGGAGATAGAAGAGGCTGGTTAAATTCATCACTACATCCCACAGCTGATTATGTTTGTTTTCCCGTGTTTGTTTTCTCAGGGTAAATGAGGGCAGCCTTTGCTCAAAAGATTATAGCACCAGAGGCTAACCTTTGGGGGGTGGTGGTGGTGGTGGTGGTGGTGTGCTTCATAATTATCATTTCCCTATTTACTTTTTGCTGGTTAAATATATTTAGGCAGTTCTTTTAACTACAGCAAAACAACACACAAACCCCACACCCCCCAACAACCAGAATACTCACCACAGGATTTTCTGGTTTAGGAGGCTTTTAATTAATTAAGTCCTTGGTGCTACACACTATCCCTTGAATTTATCTCTAGAAAGGATCAGTAGTTTTATATGCCAGCTGGCCAGTGGTTTGGCCACCCACATAATATGGGCAAGCGTTGCAAGAGCTGTTCTCAGAGCTTGCCCTAACTGGCACTAGTCAGGAGTGGTAGAGGACATGTGCTTATCCATGGATGCCTCCATGGCTAAATGTGACACATATGCCTTGCAAATCCCAGCTGTGCTGACAGGGGCTTAGAAAATATAGGCTGTTACATGCTGAGAGAATCTCGAATGTGAGATTCATAACACTGAGCTGAACAGATCAAGTAGTAAAAGCTGCTTTCTCCTGGGAAGGGGGTGCGAAGGGAGTTGCCAGTCAGTGAACTCATCTTGATGACAATGTTGGAGTAAAATAATTTTTGTTGTGTGAAAGATTCCAGCAGTGTGAGTTGCTCCTGTGTGCCTCTAAGGGTCTCAACATCTCCCCTCCTCCAGCTTTTCAGCTCTCATTTCCAAATTTCCCTTATCTCCTTTCAAATACTGCTCCTTTTCCACCATGCAGTGCATCCACAGATGTTGTTCTTTAATCTCTTCCCCCAATACCCTTGCACAGACATCAGTATGCCACTTCCATCTGAATTTTACCTGCTGATGTCCTCTGTCTTTCTCTGGAGGCACTAAACTGTCTATTTCAATCTTCCTTTATGTCCTTGATGTATGTTGTCCTTCCTTATTTCTTTGCTGTTCTCTAGCCATCACCCTGCCTTCGTCTCTCTGCTTCTCCTTTCTTGCCTCATGTCCTGAGTGCCACTAGAATTTTTGTTTCTTAAAGAAGTCACCTGAAAACTGCTGTTGTTACACTACTTTTAGCCTCAACGGCTGTAAGATCCCTTTCCCTCCTCTCTCAGCACTGCTCTTATATCTCATGCAGCCCTTTTCCAGCTCCATTACTTATCCCTTAAGGAAGAGGAGAGATGCCTTGTCTTCTGGGCTAGGAGCCAGATCTTGGTAGAAGGGAGACCAAATGAAGAAGGAGTAAAAGTGCAGGCCATAGGCTGAATAAAGTTGTGACTTTTCCATCAGTAGGACCATGCAGGAGACTTTCTCCACAGGACACTTGTCTGCTCTGCTGAATGCAGCTGTCCAAATAATGAATACTGTCTCTATAGTAAATGCAGGACTCTGTTTAGGGTAGGACGGTGTGATGCCAGTCTAGGCTCACTCACAAATTTTTGAGAGCCAGATAAACAGTTCTTTTAAGTGTTGGACTTCTTATAGGTGTTACTCTCCTGCTGAGATCTGCATGTCTCTTGGCTGGAGCTTTCAATGCATGAATGCATCTATGAGTGTTCATAGATACTAGTTCTAGCCTAGGGAGAGATTCAAGCATTTTGGAGGTAAGACACTGCCCTGTGCAGCATCTGACTTCTATGCAGAGGACAACTGAGAAGATCAAGCCCTCCAGGCTGACAGATGCCCATAAAAAACATCCTGTTTCTCCACCAGAGTTGTCTTGCATTCATTCTCTTATGAAAAAAGTGCTTTCATCTGGACCAAACTCAGCCTATTCACATTTTACCTTCTTAAAACTGTTGCCTGAGCACTGACATTGTACATGTACCTTGCCCTGCATTTTGGATGTTTCAGAATAGCTGGGGCAAACCTTTTTCTAATCCTAAACCAGCGGCTGTGACTCAGTTGGTGAGACTTAACACCCTGCTAAGATAAACATGCTACTGTTGTGATCTGCACTTTTATAATGAAAGGGTAGGGAGGCGGATCCTGCATATGAACAATAGACTTTTGTGTAGCAGGGGCGCTGAAGTCTTAAAAGCCATTTACTGGAAACTGCTCGAATACATACTGGTTGTTCACATAAGCATGCATCAGAAAATCCTTGCACACACCCATGGTGTGGGCCGGGAGGATGGGACTCAGCAACTCAAACCATGTACTTCCGCCTTCCTTTTTTGGTTCAGAGATGGCTGCTTATGTTAGTAACATCCACTATGAAAATGGTCTATAATGCTTAGCCAGGAAGCCACTGCTTTTGAAAAGCTATCACAAAGATTTGTGACCAATTTATCAGCTTGTGGAAATAAAAGGGAAAGGAGAAAGGGGCTTGATCCCAGAAAGTAGGGTTGCTTAAAAGCATATCACTGTAAACATCCAAGGATGTGAAGGTTTTCACTCTCCATTGTCTTCCACGCTTCATTTTGTCCATTGGTTGCACCCATGGCTGGAGACTGACATCAGAGGAGTATTTCCCATCTATTTACCACTCACTTTCATCAATATAAATACCTATGTCAGATAAAATGAAAAGGGAACATGCGTATTTTCCTCTGTAAACATTGCTCCCACTTGCTTCTGCTCTGTACTGAATATACTATCCCAGTGTGTAAGGGCAGGAGATACCAAGCTGCAGAAGTGTAAACAGGGGCTCCTGAGAGTGAAACATAATAAAAGGGCTGTTCCGTAGAGACTGGTGTGCAGTACAGCATGAGAGAAAGGGTTTGTTATAGACAAAAAAGAAGATCGACTAGAATGAATCAGAAAATGCAATTTTGTTGCTTTTTCTTTCCTTTAGTAAATTTTGATGATAAAACTTCTTCCTCGTCCACTAGGTATCACCAGGTGCCTGGGGCAGATGATTACCTGTTTTACCTGGCCTTTTCTGTGACACAAAATATGGGGAAGCTCTATAGCTTTCCCCTAGGGTGACAGAAAGCCTCTTCCAGGTCTGAACAGACTCCTTCCCTTGCCCTAGTACCAGTATCAGTACATCAGGCAGCCACCGAGGACCCTCTTTCTTTACCAGCCGTCCCTGACCCTTTTCCTCCCATCTGGAGAAGTCTTGGCTTCTCCCACACAAATGCCTCCAATCACAGGCCCATTAGTCTGTGTTGCCTTATGTTCAATAAAATCAAATTACCTTTTCAAGTGGCTTCCTGTACTTTGGAATCATGGAGCTGTGATAGACCTCCCTGGAAACAGGTACCGGAGTCCAGCTGGGAACGTCTTTGTGGTTGCTGTTCTAAACAAGCTTCACGTTTCCTGTCTGGTTTAGGGAGATTAGCAAGCTCTCTGTGCATTTCTAATCTTGCATTGATCTTTACAGAAACTGCCCCAGTATGCTCACGAGGGTTGCAAAACAACTATCCCATCCTTGTCTGAAAACTCCTCCTCATTTTGTCAGTCTTTATGCAAGCCTTGAACCAAGAAGTAAATCATATTTAGGAAAACAGGACACATACAGCTCCACCTCTTGCTTATTATCTGAAATGAGTAATTACTATTTTGCTTGCATTCTTTCTTGCATATTCGTTTCTTGTGAACTGTTAATATTCTACCAAAGTGCTCCTGCCTCCAGAGGAGTGCTGAGATTGCTAATCAGGGTCACTCTGTCCATTTCACAGAAGCCATTCCATAACCAGGATGGTGAGGACCATCAGTTACTCCCACCATGGTGTGGTGGGCACATAGTAGGGACCTGAAGGTGAAAAGTGGCAGCCTTTTACTACCAGTTCCCTAGTCATTTATCAGTATCACAGGAATAGTCACTGCACAGATAATTTCACCCTAAATTGTACCACTGGGAAGTCATCCTTGTTGGTTTTTTCCTATTAGAAGTCACTCACAGAGTCTGTTCCAGGATCTACCGCAACCACTGTAAGACTGTTGATTTTGGCATCAGTAATTTCAGTCCTCATATGCCAGTGGATGTATGCCCTTGGCTTTCCCACATGAGAGAATTAAAGCTTGGTGAAGTCAGATTAAGCACAAGGCTGAAGACTTCCGAGCATTGTAGGACAACTCTGGAGAAACGTGGAAGAAAAACTGTCAGAGCAACAGGCAGGAAATCTAGAAGCAGTATCTAGTTCCTAACAGACTGCTAAGTTCAATAGGTTCTCTGTGAGAAATGGCATTTCTATTCTGCTTCCTAGATTCCCTAAGGCCAACGAGCAGACCAGAGCGGACTAATACGTCTGCTGCTACTTGAAAAAAAACCCACACCACAACACTTCAATATGCTTAACTGCCAAAAATTGCAAAAATGATGCTAACCATGGATTCCTCCATGCCAGCCCTCTGGAGGCATGGTAATTTTAATTATTAAACATTAAATACTGACTTAATTAAGGTTTTTATCTTAGATATTCTCTTTCAGAGATAGCTTTTTAAGTGACTAAATGTTCTTCTTAAACAGGCAAATAGAAATTCAGAGTTTACTACAGAAAACCTCAGTGTCTTTTCATTGTGAGATCCCTGGTCTGCAAGGGAGGAGAAGAAAATTAAACCACATTGCAAGGAGAAGTAGCACCAAGGAGTTTACTGGAGCAGTTTGAGAAAAGCAATCAAACTAGTGGCCTGTTTTTCTGATTACCAAATGCTTAAATTATCAGAATCTTCACATCTTCTAACAACCAGAGGCAGAAGATAGATACACATTCACAGCTCTTTATTAAAAGAGCACATAATGAATCAAGAGGCTTTTAGTAAACATACAAAATCCATGCCACAAAACCCTGTAATAAATAGCAATTATTTTTTATTTTCAGCATGAATTGTTCTGGCTTTGTGTCAAAGTATATCCAATTCCCTCTAGTACTTGCACCTCCTTTAAGCTGAGCCTTTGTTAAGCCTTGAAGCTGCTTCGAGCTATAGTTCCTGGGAATAGTTGTGGTGCTTTTAACCAGCACAGTATTCAGGTTGTGCAGGGTGCATGGGCTGTTTATCCAGAAGGCTCTCTTACAGTGAAGAGTAATGTTAAAAACAAGTGCAACATTGGTATGAATCTAGTTGTTCATGGCAGCTGTTGGCTGGAACTGGAGCTGCAGTGAGACATGGTTTGGTATGTAATGGCGTAGCCTATAACCTAGCTGTCTGCTGTGCAGAATCCCTCTGCAGAGATGAGAACCCAGCCAGGAGGAATCATCTGTTTCTTGTCATTTGCATTGCTGTTGGAGAACCACCAGGACATTAATCCCAGGGACTGAAAGCATTTAGGACTTGGTTTTGCAATGAGTAGAGCTAAAGCCTGTGTTTTGGGTTGCAAGCATTCTTTTACCCTTTACAAGTCAAGGTCCTGATACGGGCCTTTAGTTAATTATACTTTTAAATCTTCCTCCTTTCTATTTAAGTTTCAGGTGTAGGTGCAGAATTCCAACAGAGATCAGCTTCTGCTAAAACAGAGCTCTTTGGTAGCCTGAGTAATGCAGACCTCACAGAAACAGATTAAATATTGCAGCCTAAAGAGTTTGCTGAAATTACAATTCCAAATAGGTAAAAGCGTTTTGTGCATTTAAACAGAAGCACAGCTCCCCTAAAAATGTGATCTACAAGGCATGTCAAAGGTTTTTGACATTTGAAGTTATAACTCCCGTACCACAGAGGGGCTGTCTATTTGTAGCTTTGTGCTTTTTCTCCCTGTAAATGCGAGTAATTTCTTTTAGCCCTCAGTACATCACCAGTATATTGTTTGTGGAGCTGCTTGGATTTAGTAGATGAGAATCAATAAATAAACCATTTACTGGCTGTAAGATCGACTTTTATAATTGAGAGACTGCTGAAAATGTATGTATATCTGAGGGAAGCAAAAATCAAACTGCATTGTAGGAATGTTTGCTGCAGATCTGAAAGAAGTAAGCTGGACCTTTTGGATGAAAGTCACAGAATCACATAAATGGATGGAAGGCACCAGGGGTTATCACTTACTCCAACCTCCCACTCCTAGCACTGTTGCCACCAGGACTAAGTCAGATCAGCCATGGCTTTGTTTTGCTTGAGTCTTGAAAAACCTCCAAGGATGGATCCTACGCAGCCTT
Organism: Nestor notabilis; assembly: GCF_000696875.1. Lineage (NCBI taxonomy): Eukaryota > Metazoa > Chordata > Aves > Psittaciformes > Psittacidae > Nestor > Nestor notabilis. Next base: position 49,793 of record NW_009923045.1, on the reverse strand, counting down.
TCTGGTAACCTGTTCCCATGCTGTGCTACCCTTACAGTGAGGAAATGCTTCCTTTCTGTAACACAAAAGTAGTAACTTGTGGTTTATACTTATTTTCAGTTTTATGTTAATATTATTCTGATAGGAGAAAAAAAGTCCTATCTGCACAAAAGACATGGGAATGGGAACGAAACTTCTTTCCATGAGGCATCTCAGCTGCTTAACTCCATCAATTCAGGCTCGCTGACAGGGGGTTGGAACTAGATGATCTTTAAGGTCCCTTGCAATCCAAACCATTATATGAAGTTAATGTTCCTGTACCAAGGACTACTGCAACATTTCTCTCAAGTGAAATACAGAATAGAGGGAGTTTCCTGCAGACAGTTCTGCTAATGAATCTTGCCCATCAGGCAAGAAACCCTACTGCTGAGGCTTATCCCAGAGACACGCATGAGCAATATGTTCAGACACAAGATGCTTATAAAGAGACTGTATTTTACAGAATGCTTGGGTACCTTATGTAGCCTTATACTGAAAGTACAGAGTATCCTCATAGAGAAAGGAGTAGCTGGTGTACAGCATCCATTATGAAATTTATGATAAGTAGATGGTAATATAAGCACTTGTTAGAAATTACTGTAGTGCAAAATTAGGCTTATAGTCACAAATTGTGTCTTAGTCTTCATTTTGAGTTAATACCTTGAACCTTTTCACAGGTAATGGGCCTGTGAAATAGCTTGTTTCTTGAAGGACTGAGAATTCAAACCTAGATGTAGAGTTAGAATTCCTATTGTTAGGCTTTATGGCATTTATATACTTTTCCTACACAGTTGCCACTAGACTCTTTTTCCTTGAGTAGAGCATTCTGGTGCTCCAAATGCTATGGGATTTTATGAACTTCCTTTAAGAATTCAGAAGCACTGTTTGACTTGCTTCTCAGGTTTGATGTACTCTTTCTGTGCGGTTGAACTCTTTCCATCTGATCAGTTCTCAGGTATTGAACTTATTTGACACCTTGCCTCAGTAACTTCCCTGAACTTGCTCAGCATACTGAATTTTCTCACTGATTCTTCTATATCTATTCAGAGGCTGAGCATCACCTTTGTCATGGCTGATTTTTCTTTTACCCTGTTTATTAAACCATCTTCCCCAGCTCCAGTCTCTGAGCCATGAGTTGATAAAGAGAGAAGCTGTACATAGCAGATATGGTTGACCTGCTCCTTCAGCATCTGAAGGCTTTTTAACAAAAAATGGGTACTGCAAATTACCAAAGGGAGTTCTGCCTCTGACTTTCTGCTTTTCCTTAAGAACTTTCTGTGAAAACCTATTTAGTATCACAAAGCATATAAAATGGAAAAAAAAAAAATCTGTCTTCCAAAGGCTCAAAGGTTCCCTTAGAAGCATGTTGGCAGAGGCTTCATGAAAAAAGAAGCCAGACATCATGTCAAAAGCTGCAAAGTCAGCATGAAGATCTATAGGGGCCAACGCAGCTTCAAAAGGATGGAGGGCGGGGATGAGTAATGTGTAGGTACTATGTCATGGCATTCTGTATTTTTAAGCACTTATTACTTTCAGAAACTAATACAGAAAATCCTTTATAAACTGGGGCCAGACCAATCAAGTGACCTCATTTTCATCTAATTTAGATGAGCTATTGAGTTTAAAAAACAAGGCAGGAATTTGACAATTTGGTAACATGAAATACCACTTTGTGTGTGGCTACTAAAATTGCACTGTATTTAGAAATGAAGCAACCAAAAAACATTTTTGGATTCTGTTGTTCCTAAGGACAGAGAATGTGGGCACCAAGGAGAAAGTTATGCAACTTAAAGAGCTCCTCCAATTCATCCATTTGTCCCACGGCAGGATCATCTCTACCTAGGTCATTTCTTAAACACTTGTGTAATCTCTTCCTAAAGATGTCCAAATAAAGATGTAGTACAGAACTCCTCTGGCAATCTGTTTCAGACCTTTTACAGCCTTCACTGAATATACAATTTGAGTCATTCTTGCTTCTGTAGGAACAAATTACAGGGAGTCACAAATGCCAGGCAGAATACAGAGGTAACTTCGCATGTCCTGCAGATGACACCTCTGTCTATGAAGTCTTGGATGACACTTGTAAAGCCAACTTGATTTCTAATCCTGTCTTACTTGTGGCCTCTTCCAGTGTCATATCTTCTGCAGATGTACTCAGCTCCTTCTCTATTCAGACCTCCAGGTTATAAGTGAAATCATTAAGCAGGACTAGATCCAGGAGAGTACCTACAAAACCTTGTTCAATAACTCTTTCCACTCCAATCGTGAATGAGGATATGTAGTCTCTGAGTGTAACAAGGACTACTGCAACATTTCTCTCAAGTGAAATAATACAGACTAGAGGGAGTTTCCTCTGTGGGTTTGCACACAACCTGCACTGGTTTCATCAACACTTTAGCACAACTATGAAAATATCACGTAAACCAAGGCCAGGAACATAATGGAATAAAGATATGTGACACCTACTGCCTCTTCTTTAGCTACAAAGCCTGTTACCCACTATAGGAAGGAAATCCTATTGGTGTGACATAAATATTTTTCTTAACAAATCCATTCTGGCTGCTACTCATTTCCATTTTGCCTTCAACAAATATTTTCCAAAAATTAGATCTCCTTTTTTTTCAGGTGGAAAGAGCTGGTTTAGTAGAGCAAACCTTTGAAATAAAGGTTGTTGGAAAATCACTTAATAGACCTATATATTACAGCATGAAAAGAAGTACTAGCAGCACTTCCTGTCATGAAATATCAGTGCTAAATTATGAATATAGAAGTTACTGTTCTTGATATTGGCAAACACAACTTTATCTAGAAAAAGGGAATTTTATTTATACTTATTTAAGCACAGTTTCTCCCTTCTTATCAGAAAACACTAGGCAATTTTTAAGACCTTTTTAGGACAGTTTATTCTGAGTTTTCAGATGAAACTTTGAAAAGCAGAGTCATTTCTGCATTGAAAAGATGTGCATGACCCCAGCAATCCATCCTTTGACAAGTGCATGTGTTTGCTATAACAGCAAACCCTCTCTCCTCCTTGGCAGGTCTCAGTTTTCCATTTGTTTCCTTGTTTTCTGCCAATGTTTTCTGAGATACCATGTAGTATTTCAGATGTTATCATGTATTTGCACCACAGAGACACTGTCCAGGAGAGCTGCAAGGAGCTGGTGTACAGGAACTCCCCAGACTCAGTGCTGTGAAAGGAGCTACAAAACTGCCCTGTTCTGCATTTTTCATTTCCAGCCATAGAGGGTCCCGCTTGCCTCTGGGGAGAAGGGCATTTTGGGCCAGATGGAATCTAACATGTTCTGAGCCCTGCAGCTGGGCAGCAATGGCTTAGCATAGCACTATCTGTGCTGTCTCAAATACATACTCATGAAGACTCCCCCTGTGAAAATAGGTAAGTATCTATGTATCTATTACACTGGGTGGTCCTGCTTACCTAGGCAGCATTGGACCTTTACTGGTTCATAGGAAAGTCACCACTTGAACAGATGAACATATTTGTTTGTTTTCTCCAATGGAGAACTTACTTAAACTATCAAAGGAGTCTTTAATGCCTCGTGCTAAAGGAAAAAAAATATTGTAAGATTTCTCCCTATCCTTGGTTTTCCAGAAAAAAGTAGTGAATACTCTGCAAATAACTGTGCTCGTCAATACTCAAGGTCTACTTTACACAAATTTCTTATTCAAGCAGACATCTAAGGTTGCTTTACAAGCAAATAAAATACAAATGATCTCTTAATCCCAAATATAAACATATTAAAACCTTCTGGGAATTACACGCTGTAATCTTACGCTTACTCAGATGCTCCCCAAGGTGAGTTTTTACTGATTGCCTACAACATCCATTTGCACAGACCACACATATTTGAGGTGTTTGTAATATGCAAGCCAGTAAATCCAGCAAGTTTGAATTAAGTAGGTTGAACATCACCAAATGCACAAAGTCATACATGGCACTTCCTCTCTTTTCCTCTTAAAAGCTAATTGACAGGAAGCTGTATTGCTGGCTGATGAGCTATTACTCTCTGTGGAAAGCCACTGTTGTCAGAGTGAAGTCTTAGAGATTCCGGTAAGTTTGTAATATGAGGAACAGAATCTAGGATAGTTTCAGTCTTAAAGGATTACATTTGTACCAATGTGAACCAGTGTACTTTCACTGAAGTGAGTCTACACTGATTACAACAGCTGAGCATTACTGCTTATATGTAATTAATCTGTGGGTTTTTTTCTGCCTGATTTGGCATCCATTGACAGCCAAAGTACATTAATGAGACTGTATGAATTGCCTGTATAGGCAGGCATATCTTCTCCGAAGCTTCTGCCTTCCTGATGAGTGTGTAGGAGTACCTTATTGCTAGTCTATCCAAAATTATTCTAAGAGTAAACAGTCCTCTCCTTTTATACTTGACAGGAAAATATAGCACAGGAGAAATAGCATATTATGAAACCTTTTTTTATTTCTGGAGAATTAGAAGCATATCCAAAGAAGAACACAAGGCTTTATAATTCACAATACATCACTCTTATGGTGCTTGGGAAAGGAGACCTAGAGCTGGTCCCTGTTCCATTTGCTATTTTGTATTAACCAGTACACCGAATAAAATACAGGATCCTGCCTGTTTCCTCTTTCCCCATAGAGTAAATGTCTGTGTCAATGGATTACAAAATCATTCACATGACTACTATTTTTCCCCATCTAATGCATCTTCTGATCTCCAGAGGTGGAGGTGGACCATATAGCCTATAACCTAGTAGGCTGGGCACCCTTCCTGCAGGGGGTGACAGAAATGAGCTTCAGTCCCTGCAGAAAGAAGAGGAAATTGAATTTGTTTTTATAGCCAGTCCTACAGGAGTTTATTAGGCACATCTTCACATACTTAGGTAAAGTTCCTCTGAGGAGATAGGCCCTACGGGAAGCATTCTCTAGCCTCTTATTGCTAATTATAGGTATAATCTATGAAATGCAGCCATCTTGGAAGTGATATATTTAAAAAACTTTAAAACTTCCTAAGTCTGGAAGGTACTGTGTAAAACCAGCTGCTATCCTGGTTTACATAGACTGTGCTTAGTTATCCATAAACTTCATTGGCTCTTGGGTGGGACTTAGGTTTTAAAGATTCCTGCTTGAATCTTCAATCATCATTCCTGGATGATCTAAAATCTTAAATGATGTCTTCCTTTTTACTTTGTTTAATGACTTCAGATTTATGCTGAGCTATCATATCTCTGAGTGTTGTGAACTGGGATTACTTTTTTTCTTCCTAAAACCCCCAGAACCTCAATGTGCTGAATTAGGAGAATACTGATGTCAACTCAAAAAAACCCAAACCCCTCCTTTGGAGACATCACATGTAATCCCAGTCAACCATGATGAAAAGAAAGGCAAGAAAGGGGGGAGGGAAATGGAGGGAGGAGGTGGAGAAGGAGTGAGGGGTGGGAAGACAGTGTGTGAGATAGGAAGAGACAAAGACTGCAAAACAAAGGCTGAGAAGCCATGTGCTTGCTATCTACAAATAAACAGACTACAGAAGGAGATTTAGGTAGGTTAAAGGACAAAGGTGGTGCAAGATCAAATAACTACAAAGAAGCCACAGCTGAATAAAAGCTGCATATAAGCAAGCTGTCAAACCATCAGAGGAACCACATTCTGGGATATCTATCAGAGAAAGTGACCTGAGAGAAACCCAGGTAATTTAAAAAATAATTGTATCAATTTATGAAGGTGACAAATGACATCTGTCAGACTGAATTCAGTAACCAAGATGCCCTGCTTAGACCCATGTCTTGTGTCAGCCTTTCAGTAATAGGTTTCTCTCTTACTAATTTTCTGTGAGGTTTATTTTGTCCTGTGATGGAAATGGGTTACAAAATGTGCATTCTGATTGTTGCTGAAGTTGCAAACTGAAATATCCGGGTTCAGTGTATGGTCTCCTTCAGGAGGACATGTTCATGCAGGGTACTGTTCTAGTAGCTGATAAGCTGGAGGAGAGTCTGTACTGCTTTCAGCCCCAGGCTGTCTGAAATTATTTTTCAGTGTCCTCCATTCCCTGTGCTCATGAAATCACTCATGAAAAGACAGCACTACCAATTCTAAGTATTTGAAATTATAACCAGAAGCATTGCTGTAACTGCTAACCATAATTTTGTCTTCAAGACAGTAGGGTTTCAAGAGTCAGAAGTACAAGATGTCATTCGCCACTTGCTTTTGGAGATAGAAGCTTCACTTTTTTATAGTTATAACAGCTCACTGTGTTTTTTAAAATGAGAGCTGAGATCTTTCTACGTAATTCTAGAAACTGGGACTTCACAAAAATAGCAAATAACAGAGAGAGAGGGAG
>NW_009923045.1:42708-43406 GCF_000696875.1 Nestor notabilis | reverse complement strand
AAAAAGAGAGAGAGAGGAAAAAAAAAGAAAAAAAAAAAAAAAAAAAAAGCCTCCATCAGCATGCTGGATCTTTGTTCAGACAAAAACATAAACCAAAGAATCTACAGAAAGTGTTTTGGTGACATGAGTATTTTTATAACCCATCCTTCCTAGCAATGGAGATGACAGAAAAAGCAGCAACATGGAGGTGCAGTGTTAAAGGAGAACTGTTTCGTCATGAAAGAAGGGATCAGGAAGGGCACGAGGGCAAGAGACTTCCACATGTAATCTGCATTCCTGGAGGCACCCAGGTCTGACTTTGCCCAAGCAAGTAGATGAGGAGGGACTATCCTTGGAGCCAAATAAGGAACACTCTGCCCTTGGAAGAAGTAGCAGGAACAACCTATGACTTTAAATATTTGTTTTTAGTAAAGCAAATCCAACTGCCACCAGTGCAGTCTGGGAACAAAGACATTTCTACTTGAGCCAGGCTCAAGTACTCCCCAGCTACTCGTAGTGCTAAAAGTAGTGATGTTGGAAGCCCCTCAATTCTGGACATCATATTCCAGTTAACAAAAATCAGCCTGACGCTCCTGACCATGTCCAAACAATTGGGGTGCCTGAACACTATGTTTTGTGGTCAATTAGTCAAACATAACATTGCAAGGCTTCTTGACCTTTCAAAACTGGAATGAATTTGCCGAACAGGAAAGAGCAGG
>NW_009923045.1:38402-42677 GCF_000696875.1 Nestor notabilis | reverse complement strand
AAACGGAACAAGTAATTCAGAAACCCTCTGGGTCTAATCCGCCAATGCCTTGCACCTCCAGCCTCATTTCTAGTCTCCTAGCAGGGGAATTCATGAATGTCAGCAGATTTCCAGGGGTGAGAGCAGAATCCTGCACAACCTGCTTCACTACTTCTGCTTGCATGAATTAGAAGAATGTGGTGTTTTATCCCTGTTTTACACTGACAGGAGTATGTGTCCCTCTGTACCTCTGGCAAGTGCCATAAGATTATTAACTGAATGTTCATTGTGTGTGACTGATGAACAGAAATAAGGACAACGGAACAGCCGTACCAGTTCAGGCCTCGGTTCCCTCTGCCCCATGATATGATTCTGACTGTGCCATAGGCAGAGGTGTGGGAAGGAGTAAGGTTGGGACAAGAGCATACTATGCTGCTCTCTGCAATATATGGTTGTTTCCAGGTTATTTTCCAAAGTCTGACACAATACTTTTTAGTAACCCTTAGCTGATCTCATCTTTGGATGTTTAGCCCCCCAAAAGTACAAAAAAGTACTTTTAGCCCCCAAACTGTGACACCACAATGATTTTTTTTCCTGCTTCATTGTCTGTCTCTTTCCTAATAATTCCTAAAATGTGATTATTTTTGTAACTGCTAAGCCAGCGCTAAGTTCATAAAATACACATGGAGGAAAATTCACGGCTGAGTGGCACAGTTTTTACCCTCATGTTCTTTGAAGTCACCTTGTCCCCCTTCAAACTTTACCCAGGCTATAAATACTTGAATACTAGCTGAATTAAGGGAGAGATGCAAGGGCTGAGGAAGCCACAGGAGAAAACGGGAAGCAGCAGTGCCTTTAAGTGGGGAGGCAGCTAGGGCTGTGGGAGCTGGAGGGCAGCATCTGGCTTCCCTTCCAGCTGCCTTCACTTTTTTCTCTGCAGGTTCTTGGGGAAAGAGGCAATGAAATGCAGAGGATGAGGTACAGGCATGGCATCAGCCAGCCCCCTCCTCTGGTGGTTACTGAGGGCAGGATGCTTTTTCCCAGCATTTGCCTTTATATTTTTTTATCACTGTGATTTGCATGTTCTTACTTGGTATCTGTTGCCTTCTCCTCTGAAATAGCAGTTGCAGTCTATTTTCCTATATGTTATACTTTGCAAGTATTTGCAATGAAGTCTCCGAGGCTGCCCACCCTAGTCCCTGAGCCCTGTTCCTCCTTTGCACCCCTTGCCCCTGGGCTTCACCCCCTCTGTGGCCTGCTGCTGGAACCTGCGGGCACCCCCTAGGTATTCACAGAGGAAAGATATAAAGCAAGGTAAAAAGAAGCAGCAGCTCATGAATAAATAAATCTGCATCCCACACTGTCTGACAGTCGTGCAACTGCCTTCCCTGGCTTTGGACCAAGATGCAAATCCTTTTTGCTGGTCCGCTCCTGGGGCAAGACTGCACAGAAACCCAGTGAGGGCACCCTGGGCACTGGAACTAGAGGGTACACTAATCCGCCGTGCCAGATCAGAGCAGTCACTCAGTAGGACAGATGCTGCTTGGTGGGCTACAAGCAGTGGTATGAATGACACCATGATGATCATGATCATGAAGAGGGAGGAAAGCCTCCTCCCTCACAATGTCAGTGTGTCAGCCCTTCCCTGAGCTTCCCAGACTTAGGAAACTTGGCTATACAATTTGTGGTAGTGGGAAATTACATTTGACTTGTCCCAGGGAAAAAGAAAAAGTGAAATTAAGATAAATAAAAAATTAAAAGCAAAACCTGGAGACTTTCTATTGAATAAATAGGCCTGAGTGCTGATTTGGGAAGATTTGAACCTGATGCTCGGACTGACCTCTACCTTAAACAAGCACAGTGAACATTCAATCAAATTCAGTGAAAACTTGTATTTAAATGCAGACGTGTGGCTTGATTTTTTCTCTGCAGGGAATGAGTTTTATTTAAGCAGTACAATAGTCTTCTGCCTAGGTATTCAGTGAAAGGGACAGTAGCAGATTCCCTGGGGATAGGCCGTTTTTTGGTTGCCTGGAAAAAAATATTACTGCTGATGAATCCATTAAAGCAATAGCTTCCCCTTAAGCCTGTTAATGCTCAGTGATACGGGTTCTTTTGTGTATTCACTGACCGTTATCTTTGCTGTGAAAGCTCTTCACTGACACCGCATCTTTTGTACTGGGGAGAGGTGTGTACAAGCAGATCATCCAACACTGCAGTCAACTGCATAACTGGAGAAGGTCCAGCCTTTCCGGACCTGCTGCCGCACTGATGTTGTGCAGCTCCTAATATTTTGCTGCCCTAGGCAACCACTTGTTATGCTTTCTTGTTGCAAAGCCAGTCTGCCATGGAAACACTTCCATCCCACCAGCAACTGCCGTTAGGTCATTACAGAGATGTTAAAACGTGGATTGGTGGATTGCAGGTGTACGCGTTGGGATGTGAAGTGTAAAGTACTGTATTGCTTTGGGATTAGACTGCCTTCACTCTTGCTCATACTAGCAGAGCCTGGTGCAAGTTCCCTTGTACCACATGAGACTGTTCATGCCACGGCAGGTAGAATTGTGCACCCAAACCCTGGCTTTAATAACTATTGATGTCTTTAATGAAACACAGTACTAAATGCTGCATATGCCAGCAGAGTGACCACCCACCCCGATGTCACCAGCGGCTGCCTAGAAGCCAGGGTGGGTGTGCTGCATGAACTGCGGGATGACCAGGGATAGAGAGCAGTGCATACGAGCTGTCAGTGCAAGGCAGGCAGTGACACAGAGGCATTGTTTCGTAGGACTGCAAGTCTTGCTCCTGAGCAGCAGTGGAAGGACGACAAGGGTTTGTCACACTGATTCTGCACACACACGCCTCATGGCCCTTTAAAGCCACCATATCTGACCTCAGTGACTCAACACGAGGGACACCAGAGAAATGGAAAGGAAATACCTCAGCGCCACACAATTGTTTCCAAGCGAGAGGGTTTCTGGTAGACAGCCAGGTGCTCATACCCTCTCTTGTGTGGCAGCCCATGGTGTGGTATGGGGGCCAGGCGCTGCTCGTTGTATGTGTGTCAGAACATGGCCTGTCCTCACACAAACCAAAATAGGCTGTTCGTTTCTGAGAGCTCAGGACCTGCCATTCCGCTTGTGTTCAGGATATACAGTACATCTGGAATAATTAATTTCTCAGCCTATTGTTACTTTCCTGTGGATCAGACGTTTGCTGCTTCTGAAGCCTGTTGACTGTATTCAGTATCTCTTCCTGTTTAACTTTGCTATTCCGACCTCTACTATTCTTTTTCAGTGCCAGTCTTTTAATTTTTGCCTTGAACTAGAGAATTTGCCTGAAGAATGGATGAGTCACAGATACTGTATTTCCTCTTCTCTGAAGCACATTTACATTTTTGAGAAATTACATCTGACAGCGATCAGCCATACTTTCCAAAATATCCTTTCAGGGAGGAGAAAAGAGGAACACTGATGCTGAAATCAGCCTGAAAGGTAAATGTCTGAAAGAGAGAGAGAGAAGTAAGACACAGACAGTCTTAGAAGGGCAGCTGGATGCAGGTGCTCATTGTGCAGCATTTGATGGCAGTGCCTCAACTGATAACATTCCTATAATCAGAGACACTCTGTCATACCTGTCAGCAGCCATTCAAGCATACTACAGGCAGTTCTAAATACAAATATCAGAAGCAAAAGGGATAAATATGCAGAAAGTCAATTCATTTCCTCTGCTTCTAGCCCAGCATTTTCTGAAGTGATGGAAGGTTAGTTTATAGGCTGTAAAAATGGGGTGTAAAAGATGCTGCCAACTCTGCATTACCCCATCAAAGCCATTGTACTCATTTTAATTGTGATTGAGTTAATTTTCTTCATCATAGCTGGTACGAGGCTGTGTTTTGGACTCATGATGAAAACAGTGTTGATAACACAAGGATGTTCTAGTTCTTGCTGAGCAGGGCTCACACAGCGTCACAGCCTTTTTTGCTTCCGATGGTGGTGTGCCAGCAAGTAGGCTGGGGAGCAGCAATAAAGAGCTGGGAGGAAACAGAGCTGGGACAGCTGACCCAGCTGACCAGAGGGATATTCCACACCATGTGGTGCCATGCTCAGCAATGAAAGCTGGGGGGAAAAGTTTGCCAGGGTTGCTGTTGCTCCAGGACTGGTTGGGCATCAAGTCAGCTGGTGGTGAGCAGTTGTTGGGAGGTTTTATTTGCTTTACTTGTTTTTTCTTGGTTTTGCTTTTGTTTCCTTTTTTTACTTATTAAGCTGTCTTTATCCCAACCCATGAGATTCCCTT
>NW_009923045.1:28548-38371 GCF_000696875.1 Nestor notabilis | reverse complement strand
AGCCGGGGGGGATGAGAGTGAGTGGCTGTGTGGTGCTTAGCTGCCTGCAAGGGCTAACCCACAATAGCCACACAGTTCCGGACGTGTTCCATGTTGTGGCTCTTATCTGAAATATTGCAGTAATGTATTTTTAGAGCCTTCATTTTTGTCCCAGAGGTCAACTGAAAATGGAGGTCCCCAGCTTGTCTTGTGTCCAAAGCTTTTTCTTAAAGCATGTCTTGTGGGTTTTTTTCTCTCATGTTTCCACGGGATTTTTGTGGAAGTTTCTTTTCATAAAGCTGTAGCAACTATTTGCTTCATAAAGAAATTTGCTACTGAGATTATTAAGAGGTAAAGTTTACAAGCCTGCTACAGCCTCTGTCTTTCCATCTTCAAAGTGTAAGACCGTGTGGGACTCAGAAGTCCTTTCTATGAGTATCAGAGTGAAAATCAGGCTTCTCATATGCAGCTATTGATAAGAAGAGCTAATTCCAACTATCTTTTCCCAGGTATCGGAGTACCTTACGTAAAAGCCCATCAAGCACTCATCCGTGGTAGGGAGTATTTGTGTAAGGATCAGTCATGGCACGCTGCAGTAGTCTAGAGCCCCAGAATGGGTCATCCTGACCTTCAGTCACGACTGGAAGAAGATTGTGTTACAATCTCACTGCACTGAACAAGTTGTTCCAGCACATCTTTTGTAAGCACAAGGCAGGCTCTGTAGGTGCTGTTTTGGAGAAGCATAACTGGGAAGTAGTCTGCTCTTCTCATCTGCCTCTGTAAGATTTCACTGCGCAGCTGAAGCATGCAGCTAGCAAAATGCAATGTGCATAATCATCCTGGTTATCTCCTCCTTCCCAGTGTCATGCCTTGTGTCACCTGACAGTAACCAATGTTGTGGTCACTACTTCCAGGCAGTACATGGGACTGACAGGACAGCAGACTGCCAGCACTCGGATGCTACACTGTGGGAGGCTGGTCTGCTAGAGGTCTGCTTGGTGGGGACTATTTGGGGTGAGAAGGACAGGACAGCAGAAGAGAGTGATGTACTCATCATGCATTAAAAAATACCTCCATGTACTTTCTTACTTGTCTGAGGATCTGCTGACAAACCTCAGAATATCTATAAAAACAGTGATGGAGTAGGAAACACTGACTATTTATTGGTTTGTTTGGTTTTCTTTTTTCTTTGTATAGTTAGAACCTTATTTCCCAAATCTGTGTTGGATGAGGTATTTCACTCCATTTTAGAAGATGCGTCCCTCAATTCTTCACGGGCTACCTTCATCCTTCTGCAGTTTTGGGGAAAGCATGATCCTTTAGTCTGTCTGCAACTCTCAATGACATTCCCATGGTGAGAGACATTAAAGTAGTTCTAGGTGAACGGCCTTCCAGCCCTCCATTTATGTATGAGGGGCAAGCTGCTTTAATATGATCACCGCAAAACAGATAATTACCTGAACAGTGTTCAAATGAGGTCTTGCTACCTGTGAACATAAGTGGTCCCCAAGCAAGACTCAATGAAATTGGTAGCACTCTGCTAACAGCAGATGATAGAATATTTGAAGGAAGGACTAAGGGATGAATAGGTAAGAAATTGAGGCTTCCAAACTACTTGCAACAGGGAAAGTACTGCCTGTGAAGTCTGCATGGCCATTTGCTACAGTGTCGTTAGTTACAGTGGAGAAAAACACCGGTGCTTTGAACCCAGCCCTGCCTGCTGTGATTAGTATCTGTCAATGGGTTACATTAATAAATGCCCAGTTGCAATCACTCCCCTGCAGTATTTTGCTTTGTTTGCTATCCAGTTTATTTCCACTACTTTACTTTAACTTGAGTGAGTATATCAGCCACAGCAGGGCTAATGAAAGATAGTGGATCCACAGCTTTAGAAACTAAGTTGGAGCTCCAGCAAGACATATCTTTCCTGATGGTTCCTTGCCCAAAACCTTGGGAGGGAGAGAAGGGGACGCTGTTGTCTGACCCGGCAAATTCCTGCTACTTGGAAAGTCTCTCTGGATCATGAGCAAGCAGTGTTGTTTAGAAGAGTGCTTGAGTTCAGAGCTGACTGAGAAATAAAGGGACTCCTTCTGCTGAGCTTGTAATTTCTTAGACATAGCTAAAAGCTATCTGTTGTTTTTTTAACATAATTCACTTGCCAATAGTTTGTCCATTCCTAGCAGTTTTATAGAAAATCTTAAGATTAGGATAAGAGCAGTGGCTGTGGTGCAGGCCTTTAAGATCAACTCAATGCTTGCAGACTTCAAACAGCCAGACATCTGGGCGCCTTGTGAAGCATGGATTAGCCAGGTCCAACTCTCTTCCTAACCTGTATATTCTGACAGTTCTTCTTCAAAGAAAGGATGAGGAGTCTTACCACTGGAGTTCACTGCCCCTACTAATTCACTGCACACCCCTGCCTTTTCCTTTCTTTGAAAGATACCAATGATCATTCATGGGCCCCATGCATGAGAAACCTAAAGTAGAATCCATAGCTTCTATTCTAGAGCCAGCAACAGTGAAAGTGCACGTGAGTATCAGCTGTCAGCCTTTCAACCACCTCAGCTCATACTCTTGTTCAAACTCGCTTTTGGTAGCACAGTAGCAGCCAGTGTCTTATCTACACTACGTTTCCTTCTTGGCAATGCTGGAGTTAGAACATTCAGAAGTTTGAAGAAGATAATCTGAAGTAGACAAGGAACAATCAGGTTTTTTCCTGGAATTTAAACCAAAAGCACCTACTACTGCCAATTGTCATGCCCGAGTAACTTGAGACCAATCACTGAGGTTATAGATAGTGCAAACTATATGAGAGAGGAAAGAGGCCTAGGACTTTACAGTTCACAAAGTCCTTGCAATAACCCCTTGTTCATTGCCTTTGTTGTCTCACTTGCTATAGTGCTGGGAATACCAGTAAAGTGCCGAGATATGAAGGAGAGGATTCCGGTAGCCTGAGATGAGGAAAGTGGAGCCAGAGCAAAGGCTCATGCAATGCAACACAGCAAGACTCAAGGCAGAGATGACCTTGTCAGCACGTAGGAATGCCAGACTGCCAGGACTGATGGCAGAGGTGCTTGACAGGATTTACTTTCAGGTACTGAGGATGCCAAGATCAAAGCAGGCTTCAGTGTACCCTGTTTCATTGCTGCTCTCAACCTCCTTTGTGTTGATGCCTCTGTGGCCTGTACCTCTACTTTTGGCTTCTTTGCTTCCTTGGAGAACATTGTGCCTTCTCCAAGAGGACACACCAGGAGGCCTAGCAGCCAGGATAAGCTTTTGAGCCTGAGGTTGCTTTGGATGGTATCCTGCCAAGGGATAGCATTTGCAACTATATCCACTCTGGCACTGTAAAAAATGATGCCATGATAGATGATTTTCCTAATTCTGCCAGTACCTTTTGGGACACTGATTGTATTGAGGCATCAGCTTGCAAGCCAATCAGTTCCTGCTTTTTCTCTAACATTCACCTGTGGTGTGGTGATGTTCTGCAATTGTTGACCAGATGTATAATAAGATTCTTTATAAAGTAATCTCAAGGGATGTCCATTTGGCTCCTTTTGTCAGGCCTGCTGTTTCTCACGCTCACATACGTGTGTCCCTGCATGTATATAAAATCTTGAATGAATTCCTGGTGATAATATACACTGAAGATGTACTTGAATACTAGGGCACTGCCTCCAAACAAGACCTCAGGTTTTTGGGAACAACTTTTGAAGTGTTTAATTTTGCTTTCTCTCTGTTTTAGAATGAATTCAAAGCTTTTCAACTGAAAAGAGAAGGTTTTCAGGTCACACTGTCTCTCAAGATATGGCTAGAGTCCACCTTAGAGTTTTGAGACCTTCTGTTGCAAAGTTCCTTAAAAGTATATCTTGGTGAAACATTTCTGCTTGGACTTAATCAGCATTTTCATGGAATGTCTGAAAACTAAAATGTTCTTATTAATCGTGCACATCAATCAAGGTACCTTTATCTTTAAGATGCCTGTTTACTCTATTTGTTATGAGCTTAAAGATCACAACGATGGTCAAATAGTTTAACACTCCAGATTGAAAGACTTTTTGAACTTCCTGCTCTGCACAGATTCTATTCTTCCCTTTCAAGTGGAAAAATTAAAGCAGTGATTAACAAATGTACATCTGAAATTGGGAGCTCTCCCTACAGACTGCAGAAGCTGCTTTACACAGGAAATGTTGTTTCCAGTAATTGAATATGGTGATATAATTTATAGTTGCTCAGCCGCAAGTTTGCACAAATCAGACATAATGCTCTTGATTAATTAGATTTTCTGTTTATCACAACGCCACAATCTTCAGGGCAAAGATGATAGTTCCCCTTTTATTTACAGCCTTCCAGGACGTGAAAGGTTTCCAAGAACTGGAATTGCTCAGCTTCTTGCTTCTCACATCTCTGCCAGTCATATGGGATGCCCTTCACACTTAATTAGCTGTCCTGTGATCCTGGGACACGTGCAGCATGTGCAGGTATACACACGTGAGTGTGCCTAGGCATTTGGTGCTGTTTTTTTTGAAAGAGATAATGTTGTTTGGGTTTTTTTTAATATGAATTGGGAAAACAGCCCCTATATTATGAGAGTGGGGGTTTTGTAGATGATTCCAGTATTGGTTTGGTGGTTAGGGGTTTTTATTATTTTTCCACAGCATTTAATGCCTTTGGATAATATAATCCCCATGCAAAATTTTATTGCTTGTTCTGAAAAAGGTCTGGTTAGCTCCAGTGAAGCAGAACGCTGATATAATAGTCTATTATTGTTACTTTCTGTGTTTTAAAGCACTAGCACTGTGTTTAGCATTGACTGAAACACAGGAGATAATGGCCATCCTATTGACTGTCTCAGCTCACTGCTCAGACGGAGGCTGGGGTAGGAGAAGGTGGTCTGTTCAATTCCTCACATAACACCGCAGCATTTTTTTCTGCTGAGCACTGTCGCTCCATCCCCATGTCATAGGTGCAGATGTCAAGGTGCTTTCCCACTGCATGACTGTCATGGAGGTTTCAGGAAGAGGGGAGTACTCTTTGGTTTCCTTTGTCGGGGCAACTGGCAGTCATGACTAAGCTGCAACACTGAAAAATAATGGGGTATTATCAGCCTTTTTTCAAAGCAGGGAGGGAAGAGTTAAAGAAAATAAAGATGGTTGCGTGGGAAGTTTTGCTGGTGTGTGTAGAAAAGGTGGAACTCAGTTCCATAAATAAAATAAACTAAGATGTATAACATTCACCGTAACATTTCATTTTACTATTAAGGCAAGAGCCTTTCTGAAGTCTGTGGGAGTTTTTCCACTACTCTCAGGGAATTTTAGATCAGGCCCATTCAACTGTTTGGGTTGCTGACATATATCTGGCCCTTTACCTGTTGCTTTTAATGAATGCTGCATGGGAAAAGTATCAGGATCCCCTCTGCTTAGAAAGTACCTAACGTGTTGTAGCTGCACCCCAATGTGTTGAAGCAAATGGGTGACCCCAGCAGCATGGTGTTTACTTACCCACACTAGTTTTGAGTTTACTTCATCGAAAGAGTTCATGCAGAGGACATAGCTATGAGGCAGTCTCTGGAAGATGAACCGCAGGAAGGAATGATCTGTCCTGCCAAGCAAGTGCAGCTTGGGAGCCAGCTCCATGCTGGGAACAGAGGCATGCCCTAGCCCTACCCCTTACAGTACAGCCTCTTCTGCAGCACCTGCAGCTTTTGCAGAGGACGCTGCTCTATGCCAAGCAGAGGGCTAGGGTTTTTTGTGAGGTTTGGGATGGGATTGAAGTTGTGCTAAACTTTAGAGATCACAAAACCCCCAGAAAAAAAAAAAACCCAGCTGATCTACAAACACAGGGAAATACCATCCTTTTCTCTGTCTATCTACAGAGGAGAAAGGGGAGAAGCAGAGAGGTAATGCTCGCAGGGCAGGTTAGCAGCAAGGTCAAACCTGTGGATTTCCATCGCACCCCCTGTTTTCAGTTTTCTGGACAGACCTTTAGGATTCTGAGTATCCTGGGGAGAAAAAAAACCAAAACCCAGTATTGAAATCCTATTAATTCTTTTAAAAACAAAACAAACCAAAAATAACTTAGTTTTTATTTTTAATGGCTAAGAAACAAGTGAGAGTCCCAGTGCCTATCTAAATGTAGAATCAGTCAGTACTTTAATGCACCCAAATTTAGAAGTGAACCTTTGTTTTTCCTTAAGGTCAAATAAGCCATTTATTGTGCCAGGTGGGTGTTACTGGCCTGCAGCTCCAGACTCTCCAGTGCTTAAGTACTCTGTTGCAGTGCTCGCCTTCAAGTTGTTTTTGCAGTGTCCCTAGTTTTGAATTTTTCATGCTGATATTTTTGCGTGCCCTTTCTGAGATGCTGTGACTTGGGATTTCACTAGATGCTGTTGAGTTCAGGCCAGACCAGCAGCCTCTGAAGTAAAAAGAATATATCTCTCAGGATGGGTCCACTGTTCTGACAAAACAGAGGGGACTGGTGTCATGACTGGGGAAACCTGCTATGACTCCTTGATAGTAAATATGGAACTATTTTTGATGAAGTGTTTAGAAGTGTAGTGAATCAAGCACAATACCCTTCCTCTCAGGGGAAAAGAGGTGAAAAAACACCTTTTTAGGACTAATCCTTTTAGGATTAATGCCTGTACTGTGGCTTTGACAAGGTAAGGGCAGTACCTGACTGGTGGAAGAAGAGAAGCCTTTGCCCCTGGATAAAGTCTTGGTTCTGCGAGAAGAGATTCCAGGAAAAGTTGCATGTAGAAGTACTGAATTGCTTAAAGGGTATGAGTTAGCCTAAATGAACACTGAAGACGACTGTGAACTGCGTACAGGTATGCTTATTCGGAATAATTGTGAGGGCCACCTCTGATCTCAGGAGGCCCACAGGCAGGCTAACACAGGTCTCTTCTCTCGGATGGCTTACACATATCCAGCTAAAGAAGGATGCCAGAAGTGAAGGACAGTACTGTTACAGCAGCCTCTGCTCGCTCTCACAGGAAGCTCCAAGTGCAACAGAAGCACATCGAATGTCCAACAACAGATTTCTAGAGGGGTGGTCACAGGTCCACTGGGGACCATGATGTAGGAGTGTTGAATGTGCATTAGGCATGGCACTCAAGCAATGCAGAAGGGTAGCTGAGTTTTAGGAGCAGTATTTCCATCACCATGTACTGCGTTTGAAGCAGGCAGGCTCCTCTTTAACTAGCGTGCTGCTTGGCTTGCGAACCAACAGGCTGTGGCAGAAAAGCTAAAAACCGCAGATGCTCCTTGGTGTAATATCTAGCTAGTTTTAATGTATTCATCTCTGTGCTATCTGAGCATACAGTTTCCAGCCATGGCCCTATGAATTCTTGTCTCTCACAAGGTGTGGTTGTGTTTTACAAGTAACTTCGAGCTGGCTGGCTGAAATAGGAGCCCACGGCATTTAGGCCAATAATACTGTAGAAGCTGTAGTGTTTTCCTCAGACTCCTGGGTATCCATTAGCTGCAAAGCTGCCAAGGGACATTCCACAGTCAGAGGAAACTGAGTGTAGGTGGGCAGCCCAGAGCCCAAGTGCATACTTCATGAACTCTCACTTGTTACACTTATAGGGGTGAGTCACACAATAATCATCCCACTATCAAATTCACCGTTGGGTGTGTTGGGTTTTTTCTTTTAACTGAAGTGTATTGTGAAAGTTGCCAATATTTTCCAGGAGTTTAATTTCTGAGAGTGGGAGAAAATGAAGCAAAGCTTGCTAGCTGACACATTTAAATGTGTGCAAATACTGCTTTAGATGTGCACTGTTGGTTTTTTAAGTGCCAAGAAATATTTTAAAATACTCTTGTGTTATCTGAAGCTGAGGGACTCCATTAGAACAAAGAGGCTGGGACATCATTATCGTCTGATGCCAACCAGACATCTTTCACCTTTAGGCAGGCCTTCAGTGCTGGAGAACAAGTGGCTCTCTAATTGGCCAGAGTCACTAGCCAGGTAAGTAGGCAGTCACTCACCAGAGGCATATATAAAATATTAATATATTGTGCATATGTACAAAATATTTTGCCCACGAGGATTAACCCAGTCTGGCATAAGATAGAAATTAATTGGGTTTTGTTATGACTAAATCAAGTTTTTAAAGCAGAGAGTCTTTTCCAACAGACCTTTTAGGGTAGTGTCTGATGCAATCAGTGTTGGTTATGCTAAACTCCAAGTGACTGGCCCATGACGGATGCCTCCAGTCTGCATGCCGCTCTACACAACCAGTGTTTCTGTGGGGTTTGCTGACACCACAAGTGAGTGGGCCTGGAAAGAACTCCATAGAGATTGGAAAGATGTGTGCATCTTGAACATCTCCCTCTGCCCCATATCTGTGCCAGTCCTTTTCCAGTGCCTGTTGTCCATGTTGCACACAAGAAAGGTCCATTCCCTACAGTGAACAGTCCCAAGGAGGGTTTTCTGCCAAGGGATCCTCAGGGTTTGTTTCCCCTATATTTGCCTCAGTGATGTTTCAGGCAGGGGAATGATGGAGTGATGCCCTGGTCAGAGATGTCTTACAGCTCTTTTCCTTTTCTGTGATGGAAGAATTTTAACATGGCCACGAAGGTCTTTCTTGCCCAGCCCACTGTAAGCTGAGTCCCTATGAGTCATGGGCCAGCACCAGTTGACACATCTCCTCCAGCTGGCAGGAAACGGCTTTTAGTCAGAGAGGCAGAAATAGGAGGATAAAAGGAGTATCAGTAATGCTAGTCCTCTCTTTGCACTTGGTTATTTCTTGGATTAAGCAGTTTTAAAAACCAATAATATACTGACGGCATCAATGAGGAGAAGCGTGTTTCTTTTAGATGATGTTAGGAATTTATTCTCTACTTTGAAGCCATTCTTCCTGCTCTCTGCTTTGTCCTTTAAAGACATCCTGGAAAAGGCACACTGCTTTACTCTCATTGCAAAGTTGCCATGTAGACCTGTTTCTATTTTGCTGAACTACACCCTAAGGGAGCAGAAAGGCTACAAAAATGCTCCCTAGTCCTGAGACAAGCCAGAAAATAGGTGCCTTCCTCAGCCATGCACCAGTCTTCATTTGTAGAGGTACTGGCCCAGAGTAATTTCATTGTTGAAACCAAGTGTCTTGCAGACCACAATAACTGTGAGGAGTGGGAAGCTGATGGCTTTTATTGATGAAGATAAAAATCATTTCTGATAAGTGTAATGCGGTAATTGTTAAGAAGGAGACAATCACTGTCTGTGTATTGTGCACATAAGCAGTGCCACAGGCCATCGGTGTCCCTTGATGGCTACCAACACAGGCGTGGCAACCCCAAATGCATATCTGGGTACTTCTAAGCCTGTCTCCATTTCCTTCTAGTGATCAGGGGTCATATCAGCTGGCAGGAGCTATTTCCTAGTTTTTTGTGACTCAGCCTCCCTTCTTCCTAGGGACGCTGAGCAGCATGCCAGGTGATGTACTGTACAGGTGCCTTTTGGATGCTGGCTTGGGCATCTGGGGCTTCCGAGTCCTGTGCAGCCACAGGGTGTTTCCTGACACTGTTCCCTGGAACAGCTATTTGTTCCATCATCTTTCCACTGAAATCGCCTTTCCCCGCTGCCACTGAAAACCGTGTTATTCTTGCAGAGGCTGCATTTCAGTGGTTCAGTGACCCATGTATAAACTAGCCTTTTCACCAAAATGTTCAAATTACTGTTTTGCAATTTGAAATGAGCAGTGCCACAAAAATGCTAAACATCATCAGTTGCTGGGTGTATTTCCTTCCTTTGGAACAAGAATGAAACAGTTCTGATAAATAAGACTATATTACTCATGCCTTGTACTGCTATCTAATCTGAATCTCAGATGAGTGTTTTTCCC
>NW_009923045.1:19049-28517 GCF_000696875.1 Nestor notabilis | reverse complement strand
CTACAGGACAGATATTGCTATCTCTCTGGCCAATTTGCAACTTGCATATTGCATTTTGTTTGTTACTTCTCCCCATGGATTTAATCTGATGAGCTGTTCTCCTTTGCTTGTCTCTCCACCACCACCAGCACAACACCTTGTCTTACAGTCTGCATCCAGGCAGTGCTTTAAGACATTACCTTTTGGGTTTGCCTGCCTCCCAGTGCCTAGCAAAGCTGAATCAGCAAGGACTCTGTCCATGCGACTGAAGCTAATAAAAGCTTTTTCATTAACATTAATAGGAGTTCAATCTTCTTTTGATATGCTGCTGCACATCCTGAATTCCTGATGATTGCTAGCAGGACCAAGTGGCACAAAGCCACTCCTGTGCAGGCCAATAGTGTGCTCCTAGCTCCCACTGATATGTACTGGAACAAGACACATGGTAGCTTTTGAAGATTTTATCCTTAGACTAGTCATGCATTCTAGGAATTTGGTATGAAAGGCACTGCAGATGCACAGCTCAGTACTGTAAAAGTAGGAAAATAAATATAGTTGTGGTATTTAGCTAGCTCAGTGACTTCTGTTGTCTAGTACAGTGTATCCAAGAGTGATCAAAATAAACCACTTCAAAGAAAGGTGCAAAAAATCCCTTCATTCCACATTAGGTATTTATGGGATAATTGCTGCTAGCACTTCTTCCATCCCGTCATTTTTAATAGCTCACTAGTGCACTGAAGCTTACTGAAGCTTACAGATGTACATATCTTCCGAAGCTCTCACATCATTTTTGAGAATATTTCTGGTGCTGGAAGTTTTTGTTTACTGTGTCAGTAACTGATCCTTTTGTCTCTGAGGTGTTTGTGAGGCCATTAATTTGTGCCACTGAAATATGTCCTACTGTAAAAACACTTGCTGCTGGTGCAAAGCTCAAATCTTCCTCTGATCTCAGAGTCAGGGCCCAACAAGCAAAGTGATGGCTGTTGAAGGCTGAGAAGAGCAGTCATTAGGGAACCATGTTTCAGTTCCTATCTTGCATGAGGTGACTTGCATGACTCATAAAAACAGGCAACAGAGATGATTATTTTAAGAATTTTGAAAGACTTCTTGTCTTTGTCCTTTTAAATAAGTGCAATTTAGTTTATTCTCCTTCCTTTCCCCCTCCCACCCTGTGTAATAATCATGGGCTACTTCTGCTGTTCTTGCTAAGTATGTTCACTCTTCTACCAAACGAAGTTTACCAGTATTAGTGCATCTTGCACTAGAGATTATTCAGTGTAGCTGAATGCCAGTTCTTGCCCATTTTGTGGTACCCTGCTCATTAGGAAAGGTGAATGATGTTGTGTCTGTAGAAGAACAGAATGCCAGTGCTGTCTCATTTTCAGTTTGTATCTCATTACAGACATCCAGTTTCTGTGGTCTCTGAGTTTCCCCTTGTTGCTTGTTAGCTTTCGTTATCTCCTCATCTTTCAAGGATGCAATAGTCACCTCTGCAGGGCAAAGGATCTCAGTAGGTAGATTGTTTTGCTGAGGGAAAAACACACACATGGTTCAGCATTTAATGAACAGACTCTGAAGAGGTGCATTAAATCAGCAGTTAGGGCTGAAGGTGTGTGGAGAAAGAAAGACAAAATATTGTCATCAGTGGCAAAAGAGTTATATGAAATAAGGACGGGAGGATACTATGCTGTAAACATAGAGCTAAAATGCTTAGGTTTTCTTGTGGTTTATGAAACACTAGAAGACCTTTTGTAGAGCTAGTGATGAATGCTGTTGTGATAAAGAGCTGAGACAAGGTATGGCTGTTCCTTCCCCATAGAGCTGAGACAAGGTATGGCTGTTCCTTCCCCATGTGATGAATGTGTGTGAGGCTGTGTCAGGAGATATTTCCCACAGGATAGTGGAGTGAGAGAGGCATTGCAGCTACAGGCTCTTTACACTCGCACACTGGGCAGATGATGTCTAGGATTTAGATTTGTCATTCCTCCTTCTCACTGTGATATCGTAGTCTTCCTGTCAATGGCCTCATGCCATTCCACTGCTAATAAATGCCCATGGTTCCTTCCCATGCCATCCCTTACCTGCACACAGCTCTTTAACCCCTAGAGATTCCCATTTCTGTGCTACACTATGCTGACTATACTCAAGTTGCATGTTCCTTCAGGCAGGAGGAACCTCTTTCTATATCAAAATTTCATAGAATCAGAGAATGGTTTGGGTTGGAAGTGACCTTAAAGATCATCAGTTCCAACCCCCTGCCATGGGCAGGGACACCTTCCACTAGACCAGGTTCCTCAAAGCCCCATCCAACCTGGCCTTGAACACTGCCAGGGATGGGACAGCCCACCTCCTCTGGACAATTCCCAATTTTCTTCTGCATGGAGGCAGTCATAGCCAACTCTTCTGCAAGGAGGCAGTCTGGGCAGTGGTGATGCAACTTTACTTTTATGTGGGAAGGTCAAAACCACTCACGCTGTTGTTTGGCTTTCTAAAGGGCCTCTGACCATCAGAGGCTGAGAGCTCGTGCATTTCTGGGAAGCAGGTACTACTAAAAGGTCTCAAGCGGGTAAACCACGAAGTGATGTACTCCAAATCTTCAGATGCATGCTTTAACCCTTGATAAACAAACTGACTTCACTGCTTCCCTTCGCTTTCCATTCACTCTTCACTTTTCTTTAAGAGAATTCACTTCTCCCACTGTGTGTCTTTTCTAGGTCATGCCAACTAGATGTCTGCATATCATCCTCCTTTCCCTGAGTATCATTCTCCAAACACCTTGCCTGGGTGATTTAGTTCTAAACTCAGTGCTTTGCCAAAAAGTATTTCCCTTTTTCCTCTACATGTTCCTTTCTTGGTCGTGACTGACATTATACCAACTCTGTTTTCTGAAGGCGGCTTTGTTTCCTCTCCTCTTCCTACAGCAGTGACAGTTTTTGCAGTTCTTCAAAATGAAAGTTTTACATATCTGTAAATGTTCCAGGGATCATACTCTTGACCCTCAGCTCTTATTCTCAGTATTCCTCTGTAGGAAGAACCACTCTTGAACATACAAAGCTTAACTTAAACATGGGCCAAAATCAAGTGTGGTACCTGCACATCTGTGCATTTGAGTGACGGTTAATTTCTGAGCCTAAGTCTGTCCTTGTTGTGATCTGATCCAGATCTGCTGACCCAAAAACCTGGGATACATTAAAATTGGGATCCCATTCTGAATTTTAGAGGCTAGGTGTGTTCCTCCTCAGGCAGCTGGAAGCAAGGAAAATTTCAGGTGATCCAGCTTTGCCATGCACTTTCATTCTTTTCCACTCTTTCTACAGCACAGAGAAACCAATTCCCCTTCTGGTCTCAGGAATAAGGATCAAGTGGTAACTTAACAGGAAGGAAGAGAGACTTGGCTCTTTGTATTCTCCAGTTGTTGCCATCTTTCAGGTGGCTTTTTATAGCCTCCTGTAACTCTGACAGGCTAGAACACCCTTGAACTAGCAAATAGCTGCCCCTGGAAAGGCAGCATCTGTGCAGTGGCAGAGTCCTTTTATAGAACAGGGTCCTAGGGGGTAGATTAACAAATATTTTCACCAATGTGCAATTATGCTATTTAGATATCAGTGAACACTTTGAAGAGCATCCTCATCATGGTTCTACATATCCATACTGTGTTGCTTAGTGAAGAAGAGTTAGGGCAAGTTGCCGTTGCCAACATTCATGTTGCAATGCTACATTCATGTTGCAAAACAACTGTAGTGGAGCTGAGTGAGGAAATCTGTCCAAAATGCCTTTTCTACCTAGTGGCAAGAAAGAGAAGGGGCAAAGGAGAAACCCCTTTTCAAAGAAATACGCATTTTACCAAGCTGACTACAGAATAGAAAGAAGACAGACATTAACATGCCTACCATAACGTACATTTGATGGAAAACCCAAGAAAAGTTCAAAATAATTTTTCAAAGTTAATTGAACAGGACTGGGTTTTTAAATTTTTTCTGTGCAAAAGCTTTTTGGGCGACGTAGTTTAGTGTGTGGTGTCCCTGCTCATGGCAGGGGGGTTGGAACTAGATGATCTTAAGGTCCTTTCCAACCCTAACTATTCTATGATTCTATGATTTTCTATCTATCTCTTGTATTCGAATATTCTCCCAATGTGCTGTATCAAAGCCACTGTATCTCCTGCCTTTAAGAAGGGCTATTGGTCTTCACATTTAGGATGGGATTTCTTTAAGTTCATGTTTCCTCCATTCTTTTCAATGGATTTTTACCTGTCTATCTGGGTGCACTGAAGCAGACATGCTTCCCCTTCTTTTTTTGTTCTTCCTGATAGAACTGGAGCCAAGAGCTGTGTAAAGTGGCAGCGAATTTTTATTTTCCAGTGCCCTTGATGACTAGAATAACAACCAAACTATCTCTGGTCTCCCACTGTAAGTCATGTTGAGATCAAGAAAAGGGGCTACTTCAGCAATTAAATTGGAAGACATCTCAAAAATAAGTAACATCTCCATGGCTCCCAGCCCCAGTGTCTCCATATGGACTTGCCTAGCTGTGCATCTGTGGCTTTTTGGCTGTAGTTCAAGAGATACAACTGCTATTCACATGTGTGTTTCAGGGTCTCTGTTTCTGCCGCATCCATCTCCATATGCCTACAAGCCATCCCAGGATCCATGTCCATCAAGTTTTAACACTGGCTTGCTGCAAATGAAAGATGGCCACCAGCCCCAGCAGGTCAATATAATCTTCTAATAAAACATCCACTGGTATTGGCAAGAAAGCCCTAGGGAATCTATCTTCTGTAAAGAAAATGATTAAAAGAGATGGTTGGGGTAATAGTACTTGATTGAAGGAAGAAATATTTTTTCTAGCAGAAAAATGAACACTTAAAAATGTTCGCCAGCCGAGGACAATTATCTGGCTGGTGATGCTCAAGTACACAGGGTAGTAAATTCATTTTAAATCTCTCTTGCTGTCAGGAGAGTGACTGGAAAACACCACCATGCTGGCTGTTACTCTGGGTGCTGTCAACGGGACGATGGTGATGGTTGGGACCATGCTTGTCGAGTTCAACCCCTCTTCCTTGCTGTGACTTCTCACTGAGTGTATTCAGTGGGTATTCCACCTTACAAGCCTGCAGAGGTAGCCTGGGGGATGAGCATGAAAAGGGAAATTATTCTCTCCCTCCCAAAGTGTAGCCTGTAATATACAATCTGCTTCCAAGGTTAGCTGACAATGGTCTGTTGTTTCAGGAGCCTGCCCCGTATACTGACTGCCTACTGTGGCAGCACTGGCCCCAACAAGGGAAGCTGTTCTTCCTGTCAAAGAAAATACACAGGCGTGACTGAAGTGCACGCAGAATACACTGGCTGAGGAAAACAAAGCTGTTTCTCTGGTCTTTCCCTCCAGTGCTGTGTTTTAAATACTGACTCAAAAAATCTTTATTTTCCTCGCCTTGGTTGCACTAGGATGATGAAAGGAGAGTGAGCTGTTCTGTGAGTGATACAAAAATGGGAGTTTTCCAAATTTACTCAGAAGCCTTCAAAACCTGTCCCTCCTGGGATTTTCCTGCAGCAAGAACCAAACCACTTGTTTGGATTACCTTTAACTTGCATGAGTAAAATGCTTCAAACTCACTTATGTGTTACAAAGAGGGACAAAAAGCTTGAGCACTGGTATGCTTCCCTGCTGCCCCCCTTTCCCTGTAACTGCAAAGATCTGAATTCAGATGCTTGTTTGCATCAGCACAACAGAGAGAGAGAAGCCTCCCGGTTTTGTCTCATTTAGGAGAATTACAGACCAAGGAAGCGCTGATGTAGAGCACCAAAGGCAAGCATTACCTCATCACCACACAGTGTTATTGGCTGGAGATAACTGGAGGCAGGGTGTTGGTGCCTACCCACTTTGTGAGCACTGGATTTTCTCATTATCTCTTTCTCTTTATTTCAAAACTGACCCTTTTAGTGGATGTCACCTATAGGGACAGCCTGCCTTTGTGGAAGCATCTTATAGAAACTGGCAGGAGCAGCCCAAACGTGATCATAAAGGGATTGAATGAGATCAATAGAAACAATATAAAAATAAATAAATAACTTTTTAAATGCAATGAGCAATTATGCATTTGGCACAAAGTTTTAACCACCCTTTTAAAATCACCATTAAATCCCACAGAAAAGCTCTGAAATTATGTAGTCATTAGAATCCATAGGGCTTCTTGGGTTTTATTTTTTTCTTAGGTCTCTGTATGCTTCCTAAGGCTAAATCATGTCATTTTTATTCATGACCACCCTTTGTCATTGGTGTTCAGAAAAGTCATTACTGATTGCAGTGAGCATGAAAAGCCTGGTGATGACATTACTTACCTCTTGTGAGGACCTGGTTTCTCAGTCATTGAGAACATACTGTGGTGTTGGGAGACACCAGGAAATTAGGATTTCAGCTCTAAGGTAAATCCAAAAATACTTTCTGTGGGATGAAGTTACCTCTCCTTTTACAGACAAGGAGAGCAATAGCAATTTATGTAACCTGCTAATGTGATAGCTGCATGAAAGCAGCAAGACTAGAGGCATTGCGTGAATCCAAACAATGCTTTTGCCACTGGCCTTGGCTTTCACTTAGGTCTTACTTCTGTGAAATTCCTTTTGGCATAAAAGCAATTCAATGTAAATTAAGCAAGGATCTCAAGGTTTGTCTCTTGATGAATAACATGGCCAGGTGCAGACCCAGCTCCAAGACCCTCTTCAGCATCTGTGCCATACAAAGCTGTATGCCATGTGTGCTGCGAATGGCCTTTAATCCTTTATTTCCTTTATGGTGGTTATTAATAGGGGACTGAATTCTCTCTCTCTTTGTCTCTCTGATGTTGTTTCCTTTGTTTCCTTTCAGGAGCAGCACAAGGGGATAGAGAGCAGACAAACTGCATTATCCTGGTAATTAACTATCTCAGCAATATAGTGGCACCATGGCAGTGGTGATGCTGTGTAACAATTTGCATACATTAGTTTTCATATCCCAGGGAAGCAATTTCTGTAGCATTTAAGAGGAAAATAAGGAGGAAAAAAGGGAGGGAAGAAGGGTTGAGCTGTCATAAATATACGATTTTAATTCAGAATTGTATTCAAAGAAAGAGAATGAGTGAAGCTCTGAAAGTGCTTGAAGTCCTGTTAACATGGATGCAGTTGTTCCTGAAGCAGTAAGTTGCCAGTGCTGATCCAGTTTGGAGCAGTGTAGGGTTCAGTTTAGGACCCACTGATTTCAACCAGTACCGTGGGTGCTTGTTGTCTCAGCTGTAAGCAACATTGTGTCCCTGCATGTGCTTCACTCAGGATGCTGCACAGCCACTGTCCCCTCCCTGCATTGCTGCCTGGCTTGTGGATTTCAACTCCTGCAAGGAAAAGAGCTCTGAGCAAAAGAGAAGTCCTGCAAAACCTGTCATCATATCAGATGATCATGTACTAGCAGTGTTGCCATTGGAGAGACAGAAGCTTCGGCAGTGAAAATTTATCTGTCACTGCCAAAATCCATTGCATCATGGGTTCCTTTTTGTACAGGCAAAACCAACAGCCCTATTTTCCTTTGATCTAAACCACTTTGTGGTGGTAGTGGTGCCACACTATAGTTATCCCAGCATGCCTTTGAGCCCAGATTGGTTGAAACAGTTAGATCTGAAAGAGGGGTCCATGATCTGTCAGGCAGCAGGGAGCAGGGTACCCTGAGCTGGTTTCAGATCTGTGGGAATCTGCAAGCTCTGGGTTATCTTCACAGATATTTCTCCACCTTCATATCCATGTGACCTGGCAGTATGTGGCCCCTAAATTATCTTCCTGTTCTGTTTGATAATTTACTCTGTGGTGCCTGAGTTTGCCCAGCCATAACTTCGGTGTATTAATTAAACAGCTTTCTCAGAGGAACATGAGCTTTCTCAGAGGAATATGATGAGGTTTAATGAATTCATGCTTGCAAAGTAATTTAAGATTTCAGATGAAAACTGTAGAGAAGTGCAAAATACATTATAATTAAAACAGAGAGGATACAAAATAATAATAATCAAAAGGCCCTGAAAATGCTGATCACTGTAAAGGGAAAATATTTATACTTGAAGTTACTAATAAAAACATCAATGACTGTATTTCAAAGTGAGGGTTTCTAGCTACATAGTATTAGCTAATACTATGCTAGGTATTATTCAGCTCAGTATTTCCATTGTCTTTGCACAGAAAGAAAAATCTATTAAACTGATTTACTTTGGATTTATATCAAAAGAAGTTTGGCGTTGTGCCCAAAATGTGTAGAATAATGTAAAGCCCTGACATGTTTGTTTGTATGGCTATCTGTACTTGCAGCAGAACTCTATAGGATGACTTGCCCAACTGAGTTCAGATGCTTTTGTGGAACTGGGGCCTTAGTGTGCAGGAGCAAGGGAATGAAAAGTCATCTTCACATCATGAAGAAGTCCACACAGAGTACCAAATCCCTGGAAAAGAAGCCGAAATTGTGAGGCACATGCCAAAACCTTTTCAGCAATCATAGATTTCATTATACAACACAGAAAACACAGTGGTTAGTGTGACCTCATGAACCTATAAAGTGAACATTATCTTTACACATGCCCAGCCAAAAACAGAGGAAAGGAATACAATGATTCTGTGAGGTATTTCAGAGACAGCAGCTGGAGAAGCATTAGGGCAAAACCACAGAAGACCAAACAAGAACAATTCGCATTCTGGATCCATGTCCTGGTTGATAGAGTTAACTTTCTTCCTAGTGGCTGGTACAGTGCAGTGGTTTGGCTTTGGCTCTGAGAACAATGCTGATAACATACCGATGTTTTAGTTGTTGCTAAGTAATGCTTACCCTGATCAATGACTTTTCAGTCACTCGTGCTCTGCCAGTGAGGAGGGGCACAAGAAGCCAGGAGGGCACAAGCCCTTGGCTTGGCACAAGCCAAGACAGCTGACCCAGACTAGCCAAAGGGATATTCCATACCATAGAGTTTCATGCTCAGTATATAAACTGTGGGGAGTTGGCTGGGAGCTACCACTCGCTGCTCAGGGATAGGCTGAGTGAGTGTCAGTCAGTGGGTGGTGAGCAATTTTATCGTGCATCACTTGTGGGTTTTTTTCTGGGGTTTTATTCCTCCTTCTCTCTCCTCTTGATTACTATTATTATTATTGGTGGTGGTGGTGTTATTATTATTTACCTTATTTCAATTACTAAACTGTTCTTGTCTCAACCCATGAGGTTTACCTTTTTTCTGATTCTTCTCCTCATCCCACTGTGGGGAGGGAAGGAAGTAAGCAAGCAGCTGTGTGGTACTTAGTTACCAGCCTATACCAGTAAACTACAGTGATAAACCACGATAGTCCTTTCAAATCCCCAAAGTGAGACCAAGACTGTTTAAGGTTTACACCAATTGACTCAACTGTAAACTCTATAAACCATAATCCTTGCTGTGCATCCTGCAAAGTCTGTATCCCCCCTTCATTACGAGGGAGGCAGCTGATCCCTTGGCAG
>NW_009923045.1:0-19018 GCF_000696875.1 Nestor notabilis | reverse complement strand
GGGGGAGGACCCCTGCCGGTAGGTCAGTGCAAGCTGTCAGTCTGGGGAGATGTAGGAGCTGGCCTACCCCATAGGTCCTCAGACAACAGAGATGGTCATTTGTTTCTGTGCTTCATGTACAACTAATACCAAATGATGGGCTGTGCAATCATTTAAAGATGGCTTTCCTGTTATGGGGCAACTTGCACATGCCCTGTGTTCAGAGGTCAGTGCTGAACAGGGGGAGAAGAGAAAAGAGAGTATGTTGACTATTCAGAAATGTAAGAGCTTAAGACTTTGAATTTCAGTTTCCTAGGTGTATATATGAAACTTTGCTCTCACGTGAGTAAAAAAATAAACATTTTCAATGTGCTGTAGGCACCAATGTTGTTTTCATGGAGCTGATCCCTCATGAGAGGAAATGGGCCTTTGTCTTGGTATGAGAGAATCTCAGAAGCTGTCTGTCTTAGGCATCGCAAACCTGAAGGGTCCCTGGGCAACTATCACCATCCTGGCTGACACCAGTTTGTCAGGCACTTTCTGAGATTTGAGAGGTCTCTGGCCTCAGCTTCCCATTTTGCAGCTGAGCAACCCAAGCAATGCTGGTCTTGGGACAACAAACAGCACCTTGTTCCTGTAAGCTGATTCCTGGTTCATCCTCAGACATGAGTTCCCAGAAAAGCAGATTACAGTGTTTGGTTTAGGGCAGGCCATATATGATGTATAGCTCTTACAGCTCTTAACATTCTTACACATTGTGTTTCAATGAAGTATACATTTTTAGGGACTTAACAGGGAATGAGAAAGAAAGTGATAATCTGTCTCTATTGAAAAGACAAAAGGAGAAATGTAGAAAGTATTCCAGCCCTCTACCGTAGAAATACCTCAATGTATTAGTCATCTGAGTGTTTGCAACATGTTCTGACAGTTCTGATGCCAAACCTGTGACTGAAATACTGAGGAAAGCCAGGTGTCAATAGTCTTTCTAACAACAATTGGCATCCCAGGTATATTCTTTGAAAAAAAGCCAATTTTGTGTTAAATAGCTTGGGGTTCAAATGTTTACAAACCCAAACTCCGAATTTACCCACACTCTGGGGAGCATTTGTGGGTCTGACAGCAGCTGCATTTCTAGAGTGGTACAGAAAGCCTCAGCAATGCTGTGAAAGTAAATGTGTGAGTGCCTTCACCAAGAACAACTTCACAAAATAAGAAGTTTCTTAGTGCTGTAGGCAGAGGTGGCCCAGCTGTGGAGTTGGGACTGTGTTACATGAAGTAGTTCATGCCTACAAAAAACTGGTCTGGTCTGAGGGAAGGGAGGAATAATTTTACCATTAAATCTGTGGTGGAAGAGGTGGGAATAGGGTCCCTATGTTCCCTGTGTCCAGGGATGTTCCAGGCTTAGGAAAGCAGGTGGAGGCTGACGAATGAGCTGGACACAGCACTCTAATAGTGGGCTCTCAACTTGCTCCCCTGTTGAGTGTTGGAGTCCTGTTCTGTGCCAAAGGAGGGAACTTTGGAAACTTTGGAATTCAGAATGGGTACCAAAGCACATTAAGTTATGAGGAGAAGTGATCATAAATATCTCTGGAGCAGAAGACATAGTTCTTGCTTTGAGGTGTCTGAATTATCAGAGGGTATAGTGCTCACTACATTGGATTTTTACTTCTTTTGAGCATTTCAGGTTGTCAATAAAGCACTTAAGTATATACAAATATGCTGACTGTGGGGAATTAAAGGTGTTAAACCAAAAAGTACCATG
This sequence comes from Nestor notabilis, assembly GCF_000696875.1. Taxonomy (NCBI): domain Eukaryota; kingdom Metazoa; phylum Chordata; class Aves; order Psittaciformes; family Psittacidae; genus Nestor; species Nestor notabilis. Next base: position 17,277 of record NW_009923045.1, on the reverse strand, counting down.
AAATATCCTGGGTTTGACTTCCTCTCCATAAAAGGCCAATACACTTAATCTGTTTACTTGCGTACCAATTTCAGTAACTTCTTCTTGGCCAATGCAAGTTTGAGGATGTCAAAGATGTCACCATTTCCTTTGGTAGTTGTTTCCATGAGTTTGTATCTCTTACTGGACAGGTTAAAGATGAGCTTGGTAAAAGGAAAGACTGAAAATAAGGTTTATTTATACCTAACTGTGTAACCTGAATGTTTGGCCATTTACTCTAGAGGTTTGCTACCTGCTTGTTCATCCCAGAGAAATAATTTCTGTATGTTTTTTCAAGTCATTTCTTGATGTTTGCCATTTTTCTTGACTTCTTTGTTCTAAGCAAGCTGAGCTGCTTCATTCTCCCACTGCAACATATTTTGTCTGACCAGCTGAAAATTTTTCTGGCTCCTTTCTGCCTTTCTTTCAGTTTTTGAGTACCTTTTTAAATCTTAAGTAACAGATTGTCTACAGTATTCCAGCATCAGTCTTGCCAGCCTCACATTCTCTTGATAAAATTGTTTGCTCACTCCTCTTCTGTTTAGATACTCCTCTCTTCTTGTATAAGGTCAAGAACCATAGAAATGAAAGTGAAAATTCCTTTATTCTAGTTCCAAATATAGCTAATTGTTTGGAATTACGTGGTGTGGATTTCTCCAAGTAGAAGATAAAAATATACCAGATAGGTAAAGGAAGCAAGACAAGAGCTTGAAAATAGCTAACTGTTCTATAATAGCTTTTACAATAATAGCTCATTTCCCGTATCTCTAAACCTGTTCTTAGGCTAGTCATTTACTGGATGAACTCTCAGTGTACTTTTCTCAACAATGTAAGGAGATCTAAACGAAGTTTGGATAAAACACAGTCCACCCCTGTTGCAGCTCTATGCTTGCTGTCTCTGCATCTCTGTTGGGATTTATGCTCTTGTGTGTGTCACTGCACAGCTGTTGGTTGTTCCAGTTATCCAGTCTTTCATCTTCTCACTGATCTGTGAAGAACATGGGTGGAGCCTTTCTTTTCACTTGGAGGAGATGTTGAGCCATGAATGTGTCTGCATTGCTAACAACTTCACATAAAACTAAACACTATAATTTTCTCACACTGACAGTGATCCACCTATATTACCCTTCAAAGTGTGAATACCAAAGCACTCCAGTTTAGGATTAGAAATAACAGCTACAATTAGATTTTTAAAGACACATTTTCGAAAAGTTGTATTTCTTCAGTCTGAAAATAAGACTGGCCAAACTGATACTGATCAGCCAAATTTCCTGTGAAAATTTTGGAGAACCCTTGCGACTCTGGCAAATTCTTTGAGGTGCTTGAAGAGAAACAGTTCTTCTGAGTATCTAGCCAATAAACCCCAGAGCAAATGAAGCAGAGGATTTCATAACTTAATTAAGAATGGGGTAAACCAAAGCTGATTTAAGGAAAAAACATTAAAAATCTAGAGTCTGAAATTGCATATATACCAAATTTTTACATTTATAATAGGCCAGTGGATGTTTTATAATGTTTATAATAGGCCAGTGGACCATCCCTGCTCCCACTGCAGCCAATGCAAACGACTCCAGGAAAAAGCAGGACTGGAATCTCATTAATTGTCCATTTATATATATTTATGTGTGGGGTGGTCTGTGTATATATGTGTATGTATATTTAGATAGTTTTCAAGCAAACACAGTTCCAATAAAAGTCAAGTCAATCACAGAGTTCTAGACATCTTTTCTTGTCCCCCAAGGAAGCTGTGGACTCCCTAGCTCTTATTTCTCTAGAGCAGGAGAATGAGGGCTATAAGCCAAACAGGCTATTATTTATTACAATCTGTAGTGGGAGTTATGGCAGCTGTTGATGGTAGTTTTTCATTACCAGTTAATAAAGTCAGTAAATGTTGTAATGCACTGTGTAATGGAAGATGATGAGCTACAGGAAGAGTTCATACCTCAACCAGTGCTCGATATTCATCTCAACTTTGAAATAAATAGAAAAGAGTTTTAAAAAGGGTCACCTGTCCAGCTACTAACTTTTACATGTCTAGAAATGTAGTCCAAATATATACTGCTAGCGTAAAACAGACTGCTTACCGCCAAAAGGAGAGGAGAAAATATTCCTTTCTACTGACAATTTGGCCCTTACCTACAGCAACTTTCCAAGCTTATCTTATGCTTGGGTTTTTTGTTTTTGGTTTTTTTTTTTACAGAGTTGGGTGGATGCCCAGGCCTAGAATAAAACGGCAGCCCATGCTAAACCTCAAACTTTTACAACTCTCTTTTCCAGAATCAGTACTGGTTAGGGTAGAAACACTTTTTCCGCAATGTTCTTTATGTCCCACTCGGCATTTCTCCTGAAAACTTGCCCATGTTCTTGTTGAGTTGGCTTCCTGTTCAGATTATATTTTAGGCAAAATGTGACCTCACTCAGAGAAGCCTAACCGTGACTGTTTGAAGTGGAATAATCTGAAAGAGAAAGGCAATATTTGGTTCTTGAATTTCAGCAACATTATCCTCTAGGAAAATTTTTTCTACCAACATCCATTTCTACAAGGTGTATGATTACTGGCAGAAAGTTCTTGCTGGTACCAGCAACGACTACACTAATTTGGGTACTGTCATGATGGCTACAATACAGGATCTAGAGAAATACTGTAAATAGTTTCTCAGGCATTTTGTAGTGTCTTGCATATCTGATGATGGTGACGCACTTCTAGCACTGGAAGTTTCACATTGAAGAGAAAAGAATATAAAGAATGGATTGGTCCAGGGTACTAAACTTTTAAGTAGTTCCTAAGTCTTCTAATGGTCCCTAACATATTGAGTCAGGAGCTAGTGAAAACAGCAGTGCACATATAGGCCCTTCCTGCCAGTAAATAGGTTATTTGATGCCTGAAGCACCAGTGCAGTTTCTGTACGTTATTGCTGTTATACAGCGAGAATGATGCAGCACCATATTTTCCAGTGAATGCACAAACTTCATGAGTCATGCTCTGAAGGGAGGGACAGAAACTCTTTTTTGGTTTATCTCTACTGCAGTGATTGGAAAGTTAAAGAAAAACAACCAAAAATATATAGTCAAAGTCTGGTAAATAGATACACTGATGCCCGTATGAAAAGATAATTTAGTGCAGAAAAGTAAGCTGGATTACTGCAGTTGAACCCATGTGGTCCAAGAGAGCTGCTACTCCAAGACTGGCTGATAAGAGTAGATATATTTCCCATGTCCCAATAGCTTCATTGTTATTGTTTGGTGAGATCATACCGTTTATAGAAAAATCACTATGAACAGCAATCCAGCCAAAAGGCACTGCATAGAATCTCTGCAATACAGCAAACACCTCTCAGCAGGCTCACTAGTGAAAAGGTGGAGTTAGATGTCAGATGCTGTAATTGGCATTCTGCCTTGAGGACTGAACTGAAAATGTTCTGCTCTCCCTCAATCCCTTGCTGCAGCAGATATGGAGAGCTGCAGCTTGAAATGAAGGCAGTGTGCAATCTGGAAACGCCAATACATTGGATGCCACTTCTCCTTCATTCAGCCATTGGGAAGGAGTATTTATGAGCTTTGCTCACTTTTGCCTTTTTGCAAATACTAATTTCTGCTCTTAAACCATTAAATATGAATTGTGACACTTTATGTACCTATGAAATGGAGATTTTCCATGGCTGCTAGAAAAAAAACAGTAGCAAAATGTTCTATGATGACACTTTAAAGACCAGATAATGATAGCATGTCAGGATTTTTCTCAGTAGGTGAACCTGTGAAAGCTCTTGTGGATACACCTTGGACCTGCATAAACTACAGAGAACATATTGAGCCCACTGTGACTCTTTTTTAGATACAGATCTTAAATGTGAGAAAAATATGCAGAGACAAAACTTACTATTAGGTCTGTTGCAAAGTGGAGGGACATGAATGTCATGGAAACTTTATTATTGCTCCCAGTTGATGAAATCCTCTTTATCACCATCAACCTTGGAATACTTTTTTCCACAAAAAGAACATAAACTGTATTTATTTACTTTTTTCTATGAGGAAAGTCAATGGGAAAACAGAAGAGAGTTTTCCATGGAGAGACTGCAGTGCATTTATTTCCTCCCAAGTGGTTGCAGCAACACTAAGATCAGAATCATGCCTGTCTTTTCATTTAATTACAAACAAAATATCTGCAATCCCAAGTCAAAAGGGACCTCACACAGATGCTTAAAACATCCGCTTGGGAGCTACCTATGCTGCATGCACAAGTGGTTACAGGCATCTGCAGTCAAACACCAGGAGCCTGGGACACTATAGAGGTGGTAGCTCTGATCCAAAGCACTTCGACCCAGACTGGAGGTCAACCCCAGGCTGTAGGAGGTCCTTGTCTGGTTCAGAGGTAGATATCTCATTCTTCTTAGTTTAAGAAACACTGACAGTTCTATTAATTTCCAATATAATTACATGTTCACCTCCTATCTAAAAAACTCCTCATGACTGACATCAATAGAATGGATATTAAGGAATGATTTCCTTCCACTGAAGTGGCATTGCTCCTTCTCCTGTGGGGCTCATGGTCTCCTCCCCACTGGGAACTTCTTAGTTAAATCTGGGAATTAGCACCAGACACCCTCAGTGTGTTTAGCACCTTTCCTCAGCCTCTGCTAAGTATCCAGCCCTGTGCCAGAGGAACAGCACACATCTGGCCAGGTGTGCGAAGCCAGTAGATGCTATGGTGTCTGCCAGCACAGCCATCTGCTCTCAGCCTACTGGAATGTGGAAGGAGCTGTGCTGGGCTGAGCTCATGGCAGAGTTCTCAGCTTTATAAAGCACCCCGGTGCAATTCCTCTTCTGTGGCTTTTGATTTGGCTCGGAATGATGGGGGGAAGGGAAAGGGGTTGCCCTGTTTTTTGTTTCCTCAGCCGGGGACTTCCAGCATATCATTTTCTTCTGCACATCTTAAGTCCCCAATCAGGGGCAATTATGATAGCACATTATGTAAATATTAAAGACAATTGCAGAGCTTTAATTAAAGCCAACTTTGTTTGTTTCTCCCCTCCCTCTCTCCCTCCTCTCAATTTAGTCAGGAACACAATAAACTTCATCAGCTGCCCCAAATTATGCATGCATTAGCCCGTGAGATTCAGCAAGGCCAGGCTTCTCAAGGACAAAGAAATATACTGAGCTCCACCATCTCACTTTGTTTTCTCCAGCCATCTTTTGTGATGTGTCATGGGAAAAATTCTAATGAGTCTCTCCATGCTGCTGGAGAAATTCCTGTCGGGCGCAAGCCAGTTGCTCTCTCTATTCTTTATTTTCCAGATACAAATTTTCTGCTACCCTGTCCTCTGCAAAGAAGGAAAACTGCAGCAGGACAGACTGGACTGGCACTAGCTGATCATAATCCACAGCAGTTTCGCTTTTCCAGAGCTGATTTTTTTCCCTTCTCACACAACTTTAAGCTTTTTGGCACTGCATCATGCTGATGAACACATGTTAGTTTGCATCTGTGAAACAGTTCCTCTACATCTGATTTCATTGTGCATGGATTTGATTGTGCTTGTCACAGAGTATTTTTTTAAACCTGCTGTGAAGCTGCCAATGTGATACAAAGTCTTCTGCTTCTGGGGAGATTTCTGGCACAGCAGAGATGCAGAAGAATTTGCTAAACCTCCCTCCCTCCCTCTGAATCTTCCAGCTAGCAAAACTACTCAAATTAACAAAGCTTCAGGAGGGAGATACGCACTGTCCTTCTTTCTTATCTCCAGGGGGAGAAGTTGCATGCTGACCTCTCTTTTTTCTTATCTTTCTTTTGCCTTATCTCTCTGCTGTGGGTTTAAAGACAAAATGATTTTCAGCTCCAGGTCTGGGTTCTTTCTGCTGCAACCTGCATGACTCTGCTTCGTGCTCCCTGACTGTTTCAAACTGAGTGTGCCTCAGATTAGCCTGGTTCTGTGGCTCTAAACAAATGACATGTTTCCTGACACCGGGGTCCTCAATCAGCAGCATGCCCCCATGTGTGGGTCACAGGGAGGAGGAGAAGAAATGAGGAGGGGGCAATGAGAGGAGGCAGCTGGGGGAGGTAGCCGTGCTGTCCTATGTCTGGACTACCAGAGCCACCTGGCAGCATGAGCTGGTGCTTTAGGGTCTATCCCCAAGCTCAGCCATCATTTCGAGGATGCCCTGTGTGATAGTGGCAGGAAGCTGCTTTCACCAAATGACTGTGTGTGTTCTTGTTTTCTCATTGACAGAATAAATTGCTGCTCTTTGTATTGGGGGAAAAAAAACCCTAAAAATGCAGCCGTATGGACATACTTGTGCTTATTTATGTCGGTGCAGCAATCTCATTTTAAGAAGACAAAGCAAAAATAGAAATTAATCCTGGTCTCTGGCTGGCTTGCTCACCAGCGTGCCACACGTAGTTTAACAATAGAAAGGCTAAGTGTGTGCCTGGTGAGGGAAAGCAGTAAGAGGAAATGAGGCTGTAATCTGAAGCATGACATCATCCCATCATCCCCAAGCTCACCTTCTCCAGATCAAAGACAGGTATTTACATATCTAAATTGAAGACGTTTGCCATGATAAGAATTAAATCTAGGCCATTTAACACCTTTCCAGAGACATCCACTATTTTTTTAGAAAATAAATACCTTGGGCGGAGTTTGATCTTTGTGTGCAGCCCATGGACCAGGAGGGTGGGAATGCTCCTTCTTTGAGATGCATGGAACCATCCAAGAGTAGGACCCTTGCAAGGGACTATGTCAAGAAGGGAATCCATCTCTGGAGCGGCTCAAGGGAGAAAGGAAAAAACACTTTGGTTTTTTCTATGTAAATCAGTTTGTGCCCACCAAGGTGAATTAAGATAGTGTCCCCAGGCAAAGCTGAGAATTTGTTATCCGGTTTCTATTGTTTCCTACTCAGGTTTTGTTTTCACTTCTAGGAAAGTGTTAATTTTAATGTAGGTTAGCTGACTTTAGTTTCCCAAAGTCAATTAGGTGTCAGGTGTCTCCCACTAGTTTGGGACACAACACTTGCTTTGTTTATCTACCTGAGGACAAAATCCACATATGCCTAGGCCCTATGGGGATTTAAAGTGACTTAGATGTAGCTTACTATTTCCTGCTAACATTACTGTTTTTTCTGGTGAAGACACAATCCTAGTTTTTTTACTGCCCCAACCATGCAAGAATAACTATGAATATACTAATTACTGACAGCCAGTGGATTTATTCTTTTGGCTGCAGTGTAGTGAATTTTAGCCATGCCTTAAGTCCAAATTTTCTAAGCCTATAAAATCTTGGTTCATTTGGATACGTATTCCCCTTCCTTTTCTATAAGGTACATCACACTTCTCAGCAGAAAATGCTGGCAAACAAGAACAAGCAGGGAAGTCAATTTTCAGTCAGAAGAGAGTTGAACTATTTACATTAGTGAGACCAAGATGATTTTAAACATATGGAGAGCAGGAAATTTTGTATATGTTTACCTGATAATTGACTTTCTTCCTCTTAAGCCTAGAACAAATAAGAATACAATAGCTATTAAGTCTTTTGACAATCTCATCTCCAGGTTTTAAGGATCTGCCATTCAGCATTTACATTTAGTCTTCTGTTTCAGAGGAAAGGTACTCTTTGGTCTGGCTGGCTCTTTCTGTGGAGCAATCTTCGGAATTCAGTTGTAAAGAAGAGGAAGAAAGTCTTCCTTAATAATAAAGTTGAAAACATTCTGCCTTTCAGATCTCAGCAATGCCTGCTTGCCTGGTGTGTAGTGTATTAAACTGTTATTTGTTTGGGGTTTTAATGCTCAGCTCTCTCTAACATGACTAATGCAATGAAAACCCAAAGGACTTGACTTTGTTGTGATAAGCCAAAGTTTCTACTGGAGGAAATGAAATGCATTTCCTGAATCTCTGGACAAAAGTTACCACAATAGCTCTAGTGCAGTTTTGTTAAAGAGGCTTATTGAAATAACGCAGTGGAGAATTGTCCAGCGTACTGCTGCACAGCTAGAGGGTAGAAGTCCTCTGCATGCTACTAAGCAGTCACTCTGATGAGCAGGTCTTCAATATCCCAGGTGAAGCTAATAGGAAGCAGTTGCCTCATAGGGAGAATGCAATAGCACTGCAGGTATAAAGAAAGAACAGAGGGCTGAGCACACAGTGCTATAGAGAATGCGGGGGGAAAAAGTGTTCTTTTATGTGTCTGTGAAAGGAGGAAAGAGAACAAGCTGGTGTGTGACAGCCGAATCCCCCAAACCAATTTAGAGGAAAGATAAAGATGGTTTAGAAAAAAAGCATGGTAAATGCTAGGTCTGCCACATACGGTGTTATGCAAAAGGTTACTGAATAGCAAACAATCATGCACCAGGTACAGTACAATTAATCTAAAATGATAATTAATATATAAATAATAATACAGAACAGCTAGTGTTAACTTTGATAGATGGTTTATGAAATGAGATGATAATCATAAAACATTGTAACTTGCAGAAAAGCCCTCCTGTGAGGGAGCAATAGGGTAGCAGGAGTATAGAGATGTGTTGCAACATTATTACTGTGATCACAAGGTGTAGGCTACCTGGTGAGGGATGGAAGAGAAGAAAGGGAAAGGAAAAATATTTGAGGCATTCAGGTGGTTCTTGTTAGGTCCTAATGTCCAGCCATTAGGAAACTAGGGCAAGAGACCCATTTCTTCATCAAAGCACTTCCCCTTGCTGCAATGTACTGGTGAGAAAACTGTGTGAAGTTACTGGTATTGTCAGAGACAAAAGGAATTTCTTCTGTATTTTAATAAAAAAAGAAGGCAGGAGACATAATTAGAAGCTTATCTGCTGTGAGTCCTAGAGAACTATTTTTGTGTGGGTGTCAGAAAAAAGGGGCAAAGGAGGTTGAAGAAAAGGGTTCTGCTTCCAAAAGGAGTGTGTGTTGGAGGTTACACCAGATGCTGGATTCTCTGACTTCAAGACAGTAGAAAAAATCATCTGGCTAGGAGCCAGGTAAGACAATTTGAACAAAAGGTGTTTTTCATTTGAATTTATAGTTGGATTATGCCAAACCTTCATGGAAATCCATCTGTCTCTGCAGAACATAATGGTTTTGAAGAAACAGCAAATTTTAACAGCTCCATTTTCCCCATCTCTCACATTCCTGGTTGTAGTTGGGCTTTACACCAAAATCTCTTTATTATCTAATGCTACATCTCAACTCTTCCCTTCTTGAGACTGCTAATACAACTGCATCATCTTCACTCTAAATTGACAGAATTGCAAATAGTATCATGCCACCAGCCATGGTGAAGCACAGCTTGACAAGCCTCCCTTTTCAGTCAGCACCAACTTGGAGCTCCAGATCCAGTCTGCCTTTAAGCTAAAGACTTTCCAAGCCTTTTGGACTGCTAACATATATGGATGAAGAAAATCCCCAGTGACCTGATGCAGAGCTTCAACTTCTTACTACTTTAGGTCTCTCTGTCTCTGAGATATAAATGCAAATCATAATGGTTTCTCAGATGTATGTGGAGCAGATGAAACACTCCCAGGTTTTGAATTAGTTTTCTTAAGGTCCTGTTGCAGTTACACACTGTGGGATGAAAATTTTAGCTCCTCAGGTTCCTCTTTAGCCCACAAGCTCTTTTTTTTTTTTCTTTCTCTATTCCTTCTTATGTTGGTGGTGTATGACCTAGGACTAAAATAAGAAATCTTTGCACTACATATACTATCTGGCTCTGACCTGCTTCTATATGATTTCTGTGAATGGGATACAAAGGTTGTCGTGATTCAAGCCCAGCTGGTAACTCGGAACCACGCAGCCTCTCGCTCACTCTCCCCCTGCTTCTTCCTCCCCCCGCTCCCGGAGGGATGGGGAGGAGAATCGGAGGAATGTAACTCCCACGGGCTGAGATAAGAGCACTCCAGTAACTAAGGTATAATACAAACCACTACTGCTACCAATAATAATGATAAGAGGAATAACAAGGGGAGAGGACACAACCGCTCACCACCCACTGACCAGTACCCAGCCCGATCTGGGCCTTCCGGTGACTCCCCCCAGTTTATACACTAGGCATGACGTGCTGTGGTATGGAATACCCCTTTGGCCAGTTTGGATCAGGTGTCCTGTCTCTGCTTCCTCCTGGCTTCCCCTCCTCCCTGGCAGAGCATGAGACTGAGAAAGTCCTTGGTCAGAGGAACATTACTGAGCAACAACTAAAAACATCGGTGTTATCAGCATTGTTCCCAGACTGAAAGTCAAAAACACAGCACTGCACCAGCTACTAAGAAGGAGAAAAAATGACTGCTGTAGCTGAACCCAGGACAGAGGAACAAACATGTGGACTGTGGTCCACTTGCGGATGGGCCTAGGAGGAGAACCTAAGGACCAATGGTTTTCAGACTCAAGAGAACATTGCTGGATGACAGCAGCTGGAGACCAAAAATTCTAGGGGAAAGTAACCAATTTGAACACTCAAATACATTTATATTTTATATTTTGCAAATATAAATAATATTTGTAAAGATAAAAGTCTGAAATATACTTGTAGGAAACAAAGAACTGAGCATTGAGATTAGCTGCCTTGACACTGATACCATGCCTACTGGGGATGTATAACTACAGGCCTGTAGGATGCAAAGGGTGTCTTTTCTTATCCAGAGACTTCCACTGTTGGCTAAGCTTTGTAAGTTTCTGGTTTACACATACAGTACATGTATGCTAAGTAACTTAGCTGAACAGTTGGCTCATCAATATTTACATCAGAGACCTTTATAAATAACCCACCAGATTTCCATGCACACGTTTGCTAAGCTTACAGTGATGACAACTACCACAAGCCCCAAGAGCTTGCCTTTGGAAACGGTTGATGGAGGCAAGTTTGTACACTGCTTGGAAGAAAAAAAACCCAACAACCTTTATTGGTGCTTATGTCTATAAAATCTGCCTTCAGAATTACTCCATTGTGTCAGTGCTGTGCTGCATTGTTGTCAGTTCTCATTTGGCTGTTTGGGATAAATGAAAATGAATCAGTCAATGAAAACGGTCCCTGGATTTTAATGTTATCAGTAGAAAGGAGAATATTATCTCCTGTTATCACAGAATATCCCAAACTAATACACAAGATGCTTATCATCATAGAGAATAAATAACATGCTGAATTTATTTCATGATTTTACATAAATTGATAAGGAGCTCTTCCAGCTGATTTGCAGGTGGTTGTGATCTGTTAGTATCACTCTCTTTTTCTTAATGGGAATTGTTAATCCAAGGCTGCAACACTTCCTTTGGAATAAGGGATGCAAAAGGCAGCATGGGCATAAATCTAGAATAGTTTATTTGAAGGCAGTGGCATTTTGCTACCTGTAATGGAGCCTTGCTCCCTGAATTCTTTTCAGTGATGCTGAGTTGAAAGTTGCATGTGTGGTGTAACATCTTTGCTGTCTTTCTGTCCTGGGTTTGAAACCTATGTGCTAATTCTTGACGACTGCAGTAGCACCTCCTGCTGTGTGCAAAGCTGATCAACCTTGCCTGCCCTTCCTGTTGATTTCTATTTAAAGCCTGCTGAGGACCTCAAAACACTAACTGTGGAAATGAGGTGGAGGAAGGGGTAAGAAAGGAAAGCTCTCGAAGAGTGACCCTAATCCAGGGAGACCCATCTCCCTGGCAGACTCTTTCTCTACTGATGGAGAGGAGGGGACTTTTTTCTGAATACTCTGAAAACCTAACTTCAGGCACTGAGAAGCATGCCCTGAGGGATGCTGTTGGAAGGACAGTATGCCTGGTGGAGTCACAGTGACTTGATGAGCACTTGTCTCAACTTAGTGAACCTTCGCATTGACTGTGTTGTGGGTTGATTTTTGTAAGAATCATAGTAAGTCAGGGTTTTAAAGAGGTATAAAACTCCGTAGATGTTTGTAGGGAGCTCCTCACAAGCAGCAACCTGAAGAGGAAAAAGAAATGCTGTCTCAGGCTATTTGATTCCTCCCATTGCATTCCCATGGCTTGCAGAACAGAGGCACATCACGCATGTGTCATGTGAAGCTGAGGCAGCCTTGTACCCTGCCATGGGAAAGGGCCCTGTGGTTTGGGAGATGGAGGAATTGAGCCTCCTGACAGGTAGAATCCTCGGGAAGGGGTGAACATCACTGCAGTTTGTCTCAATGAGGTCTTTGATGAAGTGAGAGTGACGATAATGTTGACACTTTAAGGAACTCTTCTCGCCCCTGGCAGCATTTCCACTGACAGTAGAGCCACTTCTCAGAGCAGATACTGTAAACAACAAACACAGTTAGCTTTTTCAGAGCATGCGTGTCTCACTGAGGAATTATCCCTTCGGAAGAAATGATCATACACAGCCAGTGTGCACCATGGCATGTCATTCTCAGTATCACAGGCAAAAAACGAACTTTCAGCTGAAATAGCTTTGATCATTGCTGTTTGCTGTGATACTAAATGTTGCTTGTTCTAGATCAGGAGCAGCCAACCTTCCAGAGCCTGACAGACAAGAAAAGAAAATATATAAAGTCAGAGAATCATGGGGATTAGCACTTGGCAGGTATTTTTATCATAAAAAATATCACAGATACACCATGCAGCATCAAATATATCTCACTTATTCCTTCACCACTTTAATAATTGTCCAAATGGATATTTTAGTATGTTATATTTGCTTGTCTTAGTAGCCTAGCTATGACTTATTATTAAAAATTGTTATAACAATAACTACAAAATTTTGCGCAGAATCAGGCTAGTTCTGGCCTCAGTGCTTGTACCTCTACCAGCAAATAAACCAGACCAAGGCTCCTTCTCCAGCCTGGACAGCAAATGGCACAGCTGCCAATCATATATGTAGGCTGACTTCCTCCCAAAACAAAGTAACCTCATCAACACTGCCTATTGTGAAAAATCCCCATCACCAAAACATGCCCTGGCACTGCCTGGGAGAGCTGTCACAGGCCAAGACTGTGCCAATAAGCACACCAACAGTTAAAGAGTGCAGGCATTTAAACAGTGCAAACTCCGGTGCCAACGGTTGGAGCCATGCCCTGGACCATTTCAGTTTGCTGCTGCAGTTGTAGCTGCTATGACGTACAGTGCTGTTTATGTCCTGCAGTGATTTTCCAAAGAGGTGGCTTGTGTTCTGCTGTGCACGCGTAAAGATCTGCAGAATGCAGCACCTTTTGGTAGTGGGCCCATGATAAAGACCCCACAGGAAAGTTATACTCCCTTGGCTAGCCATAGAAAATGTGGCCATCTCCTCTGTTGCCTTTGCCAGCTGGTGCCCAGTCCCTGCAGAGGACCAGGCACCATCCATTCCCTCCTCAACTGGTTGGCAGGCTTCTGCACAGCACGGTAACAGGCAGTCTCTGCTTTTCCTCCTCTGCTTTACAGAGCCCATTTACATGTTCCAAGAGACACAGGAGATCCTCATATTGCAGTGGCTCCTTCCCCCTTTCAAGGCTTCCCTGGCTGCTATTTAGTGGGTGCTGCATGCCAGTAGCGCACAGACAGATGGGGTGCTCTGCCCTGCACAGCTGGGTCACCCCAGCAGCTGGTCCCAGCATGGACTGATGGGCTGGGCAGGCAGACACAGAAAAGGACATCTGATATGCCAAGGAACTGCAGGCAGCTTGGGACATACATTTTAGCAGGGCACTATTTTAGCCTGGTTCACATCTACTCTTTGAATGTCATATAATGGGGTGTGAAAAGCCAAAAAGCAGTAAGCTCTCTTCCTGTGGAAGACTTTCTCTTACTGTGTTTATCTAACCTGACCATTGCCTCCATTCAATTTGCTTTTTCATGTTTTACAGAAAGTGCCTAGTAAGGTCTAAGGAGCAGCTCAGGGATTTTCTAAAGAATTGATTAGGCACAATTCATGTCAGGCTCCAGCAGGCTTAGCTGTTCACTCCAGTTGTGCCCATTGCAGGGAGCAAGACCCCTTGGCAGGCATGTCTAGGTAGCATTGCAGCAGAAGCTGTCCGAGTGCCTCCCATCACAAAGGCATCCAAGAGGCTGAAGGGTGAGTTTAGCAACTTCTGAAAAAAACCCTGATTTTATAGAAGCTGCAGTCAAACTCCATGGCTTAGAGCCACTGTCAAGGATGTGATTTAGAGGGCTGTCTGAGCAGGTACGATGTAGGTTCTCTGCCAGATTGAATCTGTATCTCTCTAATAGGCTGGGGAGAAAAGGCATTTCTGCTTTCGATCAAGTTAATGAACCCTCATACTGTGCTGGCTGGAGGAGACAAGAGGATATAGATACAAACTTTTTCTGCCTTTTCTGTGTGCTGTACAAATATCACAGCACACTGCATGAGAAATGTGTAACTTTGAGACCAATATGCGGGATTTGTCTTTCCATTTCTTTTCAAAGGACTATTAATAGTAAATTAAACATCAATTTAACACAAACAGAATGGGTGCCAGCTCTCCCTTTATAGCACAGCATATGCAGTCTTCAATCCGCTTAAATACTGTTATGGTAGCATTGAAGCTTTAAAGAAAGACTTCACCAGCATTTTGAAGGTGAAAAATCCTGTAAAGCCTTGGTTTCTGCTGAGCTATTTGGAGTTCATAGACGGTTTAAATTCAGTGGAAAAACAAAAACCTTTCTGTTGTCCACTGAAACCTGATTGTTTGATAGCAAGCCTGGCAAAGAACCAGGGAAGTGAGACATTCCAGCTAAGGAGCTTAGGCCTGACTGTGGCCAAGAAACAAAAGACTATGTCCTTGTCAGACGACATCGCTGCATCTTGCTCAGGGCTGATTAGAAGGTTGTTATGGGAAACCCTGGCTAAATTACAGGACAAAGTTTTGTGTGTGCTCCTGCTTGACTTCTAACTTGCTGACACCTCTTTCTGTACTGAACCACTGTTCCACACAGCTATTGAAAATATGACCGACACATGTGGTGCCTTCAAGCTGAAGAGATGAAGCCTGGTGGGTGGAGAAACAGCAAAACAGAGAGGGGGAGGCAAAAGTTCTTTCCATGAGATGTTGGATTTCAGGTTTTTGACACCTTCATAAGCTGTTGACTGCCAAGAATGGTCATGGTTTTGGATTGCTTCTCCTTTTTATACTAACTGAATATGTAATGTTGCAAGGTCTTAAGCTTCACAGAAGAATGGCCTTTTCTTCCTTGGACCTGTTTAATTGCTTATAAAACTAGATGTTTTCTTTCAGGTAAAGAGGTCTAGAAATGATGGTCTGTTTTTTAAGACCTTTTTTTTCATTTGAATCTTATTAAGGCAGTTGTATTTAAGCTAGTAAACTTTCAGCTTTTCTCCTCCTTTGAAAACAATAGTGCTTAAAAAGAGAAGAGCATCCTCTTGGCTAATTTTTAAGAGCTTTACTTTAATTGTACACTCTCAGAATGGCAGTGGCAGGAAGCAAATAAATAGGGCCTAATATCAAGACAATGTTGTTATCCTGGAAGCTTGCAGACCTACATTTCTCTATCCACAATCTGTACTCACTCTAGTAAGAAGGAAATATGTGAGGGAAGAAATAAAAATCTACTTCTTGCAACTTTCACTTAGATGTTGACACTTTCACCTCTCAACATTGAATTGGAGATGAGCTTTGAGAGTAGGTCATACGACAGTAACACCAGTTGGTTTACACACTGCAATTACAGTGCCTCTGACTCCTGAAAGAGGATGTTTGCCCTTGCCTGCACTTCAAGCTAAGGACATGGATGTATATTAGTGGGCCTGATCTTTTTTTTCTTGAGAAGCTACCAGTGGGGACAAAATCACATTTTCCTGCCTATATCCTACTCCACCTTGCTGAGTGCAGCTATGCATACACAGCACTCATTATATGTACACAACACTTCATTATTGATCAACACTGTAATGAGCAACTTGAAAGCTCTTATCTTTGGTGATGCTAAATATGTCCTGGCAGCTAAGGAGGGCTGGCTAGAAGCTGTTGAAGGAAGATGAAAAATGATACTACTAGAGAGGGTGAGCACTTGGTGGGAGGGAATGGCCAAAGCTAAAGAAGGAATTGGTTCAGTGGTCATACAGAAAAATAGAAGGGAAAATAATTTTTACTGGAATAAAATGTTGGTTGTCATTTTGGAGATATTTTGGTGTCTTTTCAGAGCATACTTCACAGTATTTTTATTTGTAAATGCATATCAGAGATGCCTGTTGAGGCTTGTCGAGACATCAAAGGGAGACAATAGAAAACACTTCTCTCTAGGTGTCTTTGATAGAGAAAAGGAAAAGGACACATGACTAAGGATAAATACAGAAGAAGGTAGAAGAAGAGAAATCACATGCAGCAGGGAAAGGAACAGAATGGACTTTCAAAAACATCTGACCTATGCTTAAATACATCTGACCTATGCTCAAAAACATGATGAGGAGACTAGAGCAGGAAACAGTATGAGGATGCACTATTATTGTGGTCTGAGCCTTGTATCACCTAAAGTTCAGTGAATTTGTGTTAGAGACCTTTGGAAAGGCTGTGTGTTATGTGTTTCCGCTTAATATGTGGGCTTTAAAAAGATCATAAAAGGTTGTTTCCCTGTCTCATAGAGCTCGGCTGCTCAATTCTTCACATCCATTCTCTGTGGATATGCAGCACAACTGTTTGCTTGACCCTCTGGAGAGCACCTAAAGACTAACCTGTGAAGAAAAGTTTTCAGCCAGGTCCATTTCCTGATCTCTCTGTGGCTGAGCTGGCTTGTGACAGTTTAGAGCACTCATCATTGTGCATGTAATGTCATGATTATCCACCATGATCATACACTACACACCCAGCAGGGCAGGAAAAGCTGGTGGTGAGAATGTGTCTGCTGCTGGGGTGGTTCATGCAGCAGAAGTGATGGGCACACAGCTGGAGGTGGCATTGTCTCAAATTTTTGTGCCAACATTTGCCACGGGATGTTTTAAGGAGCACTGATGTATAGTGTACAGTATAAGATGTAACCAAAGGAATATTAAAAAAATTTAAAAATAGTAGAGTGGCAGGTGGAAAAATGTTAGCAAGGACTCGTATTCACATGATTTTTTGAGTAACTCCTTTCTTTTTTGAGATTTACTCCAAAAGCCATGTTTTTCCTCTCCACTCTAGGGGTAGTGTTACATTTATTTTGTATAATAAATGATACATTTTTACTCTCAAGATCAAACAAAACACAGTCATTTTCCATAGACTGTCCCCTTGCTAGATAGATTGTTATTTAGTTTCGATTCAGCTAATGTTATTTATACTTCATAGGATTTTGTCCTTTAAAATTTGTGTGAATGAGATAGGTTTGTTATTTGCATATATAGTATGTATATA
>NW_009923044.1:37188-68911 GCF_000696875.1 Nestor notabilis | reverse complement strand
AGGTATATATTATATACTTTAATATACTTTTTTAATGCAGGATGACTTCTGCTGTATTTTCTGAAGCTGCCTTGCAGTTCCCTTTTTCATCCTCCAGCTGATCTGAGAGTATTCTGCAGTTCTCAATTTGAGGTGTAATTGTCTCAACTTCCCCTTTGAGTTTTTTTCTAACTTTGTTGTTGTCAGTCCTGCACACTTTCCAAGGAAAACATCATATGATTGAAAAGGCAGCTTTTCCTTTAAAAGCCATTGGGATGAAAAGTACTCGGTGTGTTTGAACCATGATTCCCATTTCATTGATGGGGAAACTTGAAGCACGGGGATGTGAAAGGACTTGCCTCCTGCTGTAATTACAGCCTGATCTGTGTACTCTGTGTCAAGCATTAGCTTGACATCAAGTCAAATTCCACCTAAAACTGAATAAATAGAGATATCAATGAGCCTGGGTTTCTTGAAGGTGGAGGAATAAACCACAACTGTGATTTTGTGCTTTCCTTCTGGACACAGTGCCGCTCTCTTGGGAGCTATTTAGAGCTTTCTAAAGAGGCTCTGGGGGAGAAAGTGTTTCAAAAGCCTGTTTCTCCTTTTGTGTCGCAACATAATGCAATAAGCAATGACCCAACAAGCATCTGATTCATGTTATGAATAGCGGAAACAAAACAAAACTTGTTACAGTGGCAAGTTACATTTACTCATCTAATCCAGCACCTAATCCAGCCTCTTTAATGAAGCAGCGTAACGCTGATGTCTACAACAGCTCTTAGAAGAAAATATATTGGGAGGCAGGTTTCCTTCCTTGCTTGTGCATCTCTAACCCGTGGACTTTCCATTCAGTGGAATTGCACTGGCTAGGATCTTCCTGCGTGCAAAAACCAGCAGAGATGGCAGTGGTCATGAGCAGCAATTTTGCTTTTCTATGTAGAACAAATCATGGAGACTGGTGTGTTCTTATTAAAAGCAGAATGCTCAAATAATGCTGTCTAATACACGCTTCATTTTCATAAGTATTTTTAGACTCTGTGTGTGTGCGGAGGCCAGAGTTGGGTGGTTAGTAGATTAGGTAATGTACTTCAAAATTCTCACTATGACCCATAGGGGGGAAAACCAGCTTAGAGATCACATGCTTCAGCTATAAAAATACAGCTTGCCTTTTTTTGGGTGTTTTTGGTGGGGTTTTTTTTAGTGTTTTGGGTTTTTTTAAATTTATTTTTAGAAACTTTAAAATTTGAAAGCCAGCATGCTAAGAATCACAGAATAGTTTGGGTTGGAAAGGACCTTACGATCATCTAGTTCCAACCTCCTGCTATGGGCGGGGACACCATACACTAAACCATGTCACCCAAGACTCCATCCAGCCTGGCTTTGAACACTGCCAGGGATGGAGCATTAACAACTTCCTTCCTCAAGCAACCTGTTGCAGTGCCTCAGCACCCTCACAGAATACTCTTTTTCCCTTTGTAGTCCATTGTAGAGAAATGTACCTGCTGCTGGTAGAGCTGATACGATGCCCAGTTCCCCAATCCCAGTCATACTTCCAAAGCTTGAAGTGGAAAAGAAAGATGTCTTTACATGCTTAAAACAATTACTTCTTTATGGAAGGTGGATGGCATTTTTGAGTTAATAATATAAGTGATCTTAATTCTTTTGAGCTTAAGGATTTTCTTCGCTTCATCATCACTTCCAAATAATGCTGAGGCCATTTATTAAGAAAAATAAGCCTTTGAAGGTAAATAGTTTGTTGTAACAGGCACAGAAACCAAGTCTGAGAAAGAAGAAATGATTACTCAGTTGCTTGAACTTTACCTTCGCATAATCCGCGTGCTTTTGACTGCAGCACTGGAAAAATAAATACCTGAAAAGGTGGAATTGTCCTAATGCCAGGAAAATATGCTGACAAACAGGTGTGTTGTCTACCTAGTTTTGGTTTTTAGACCTAGTGACAGCATTTGGGCCTTTTTAGAGATAATTGCATTTCTGCTGCCCTGACTAAGCCTGAGGTTCAGAGATGTGCCACTCTCAAATCCCTTTCTGAATTGTTTTATAGTAGTTTAAAGCCCAAGGTCAGGCTTGGCTTTTCCAGTGCACCCGTCCTTTGGCGAAGCAAACCTGCTTTCTCCTTTGGTTTGAGGAAGGGAATAGAGGAAAGAACCACATCCACCTTCTTTACGTCCCATTTCAGCTATCTGAAACGAGAGATTTTCAGATCTGAACAAGGGAGAGGGTGACCTCTTTCATGAATGGACCAAAATGGAATGTTTTCATTTCCAATGGGCTTTAAGCCAAGTAAATATTAGTCGATCCAAACTAGTTTTGAAATTAAATTATTCTTATTTGTTGGAGCATTCCAGAGAATAGCTTTGATCTGTCTGTACTTTCACCAAAGGGATATTGGCAGGCTGGCCTCCCATTTCTAGCCATTTGGGATGAAAGAAGGGTTATAATAACCACCTTGTGTGGCAGTGATGCTGAACAGATGACATTTTTTGGACAATATTAAATGAATAAAGGTAAACATACTTCAATTAAAATGTTTTTGGAGGCTGAATGCAATAGGGCTGTTGGAAAGGCTTCTATGTGGGTTGAAGGAATTTGACTGCATTTGTAATTGATTTTCTTTTAACTCCAAAAATGTTGGAAAGAAAAGGGTTTGTTCAGTACATTATTTCCTTTTCAAATAAATACGTTATTTGAATACGATTTTTAAAAATCAAATTAAAATTGGCAGCAGACAACAAAATTGTTAATAAAAAGGAAGCAGAGAACGTGTGTTGAAGGAGGATGGTCTTATTTAGTGCCTCAGATCACATCATGCACAGTGAGCTGTCTCAGGGAACAGTACAGCAAAGAGATCAGATAATGCCTGTAAGGAAAGTGAAGCACACAACAATCAGGTGGCACATTCTTGGTCTTGCTGAAGGTATTGGGAGACAACTTAAACTTCGAGTAAAAAAATACAGAACATGCTCAGTTATCATAAGAAGGATATTGGGTGTTCCACTTCAGTCTTTTGCTGTAGTGTCCTCCAGAAGAGGAGGAGGGAGGGAGCATGGTGGTGGAGACCATCCCACCATAAAGTGCTTGGATGCAGTTGAAGAGCCTCTTAAAGTGATATAAGCTGGTGATAAATTGTGCTCCCTTAGACTAAACCAGTAACTGAAATAAACAGAATGAACATATGAAGAGTGGTACAATGTGGTTGAAAAGGATGGCTGGAGGTCATCTGGTCTGATCACCCTCTAAGGCAGGGCCACCTTCAAAATTAGGTCAGGTATATTATCTGTCTATTTATCTAGCTATTGCTTCTGTATAAGAAGTTCAGATATCACTTTTTAAGTCCCAGCTGAGACAAATTTCAGGTTACATGGAACTTGTGGTGTTGAGGTTTCTTACGTGTATGTAGGTTTTATCAATAACAAAACGTACAAATTAGGTTTTGCAATAATGCTGCAAATTAAATTGCTTTTCCTTGAAATGTGAGTAGTTCACATGGGCAGACATGTGCCTTCTCACGTGCACCTTGTGCAGATTGGCTCCAGTTACATCAGAATTGGAGTAGCTGAACTTGATTTCTGAGTTAAATGAAAGAAAACTCTCCTTTACCAGATACCACTTTAAACAATCAGCCCTGTTGATGAGCGTCCTGAAATGTTACCTGCATTTCAAGTACATTGAAATACTTTATATGTTCATCCCTTAAGGGAGGAACAGTTTGAACAAAGACGGATATAAAAACCAAAGCACACAGGATTTGTGGGTTAAAGCTCTAGCTTTTGTTTTTTTGAACATCCGCTCAAAACTGGATCCATTCGCTTGAAATGGAATATTTAGTTTCCAACTCAGCATGTGAACTGGTCATGCTTGAATTTAAAGCTTGATTTATTTCTTTTTGCACCTGCTTTCATTTTAACACTGACTATAGACAAGATACACTTTTGCTACATAGCTCTTTCTCCCCAGCTGGAAGTCTGGTCTGATATTATCACGTGAAACCTTCCTAAAATGTGCATTTGTAACTGCAGCCTCTGGTAACACAAACTGAACTCACTGCTCCATTTATCTGTTTGGAATTCTTGGTTTTCTTTCTTGTGTCTTATAATACTGACCCATATATTTGTTTTTAAGACTAGGGGCTGGTTGTGTACTGCACTGCAAAGCCTTGTTTCTATCAAAACAAGGTGCAGATCTGCCCCTGGCAAGAGGTCCCAGACAGGCCAGATCAGAGAACTGGACATGAACTTGGAGAAGGAAGCTGTGATGGGATGTAAAGGGAGCTGAGATGAGGGAAAACAGGGGGAGACAGAGTGTGGGAAGCAATGTTAACACAGCATTGGTGTAGGGGAGGGCTTGGAAGTCTGGGATTTTTCTGCAGTAGATATATTTGACAAAGAGAAGGGATGAACTGAGCGAGCTCAAGAGGAAGGTTTTGAATGAATCTACATGTGTATTCTGTTGGATATACAAATTAGACTTATGCAATCTGCAATAATAATCGTAATAATGCAAACATCATTTCCAGATTTGCAGCCTTAACCATATGCTTAATGGGGTGGTGGCAGAGAGCTGGCTAATGCAGCTGCAGCATAAAACTAGGACATCCAACTGGTTTTGATCTTGATGGAAAAGGGGCAGAAGGTCACGTCGCAGCCTGTTGTTCTCCGTGTTGTAGTTTATGTAATTCCTCAGGCAGATAAATGATGTATGGTGAGATCAAATGAAAATGCTCCATTTAGTCCTGTGCTAACTGCAAGCCATCCTCTTTCCTTGCTTTCCCTTCCTCATGGAAAACTGAAGGATGTTGGAGGATATTGCTCCTGCTCTTGTCCATGCAAGTGTATGAATTGCAGGTGTATTTACTGTGTCCTGTGCTGGGTTAACTATGATAATCATGTGTGTTCTTCAGGAACGTGGTTTTTGCTCATAGCAAAGATGAGTAAAATGACAGAATATGCGGAGATACTGAAACAAAACCTCCCTAAAGCAAAGCAGGAGCGTTCAGCCAACAGATCATGACAGGTTTCTTTTTAGGGCTTGAAGAATTGCTGGTTTTGAGAATGTAAAGGCGTGAGCTTATAAATGGGTGAGAAGGGATAGCGCCTGTACAGCCAGTTATTGGGTTTTTTTTGTAAAGAAGGTGGAAGAAATCTGGCATATGAAACTTCCATATCTTTATGTGTTTATGGATTGTGGATGAGGTGTGCTCAGTGGTTAAGTTGGTTACACTGGAACTATCAACACAGTGGCTTTTCTTAGACAGGGGAAATGTGAACACTCAAGCAAGATTTAGGGAATTTGTTCAAATTCCTGAAGACAAAGGCAATTTTAGGCCACTAATCCCATTCTGTTGTTTTAGGTATGCATATATGTGTGTGTGTGTATGGTATAAAAAATACCCTGTGTGGGATGCGTGCTCATGTTTGTCAGACTTGGTGTGATTTCACCATATTAAGTTGCTATTTGGAATATACCCTTGAGATTTCCACACAACTCTTCTCAGAGCTGCAGTCAGCATATTTTCTAGCTGGTTGGCTGGCTGGGATGCTGAGAGGCATGCAAAGGATGACTTGAATACCTGAAAATTAGGATGGGCCTGAGCTGAGTGAAAGGAGCATATGAACAGGGAGCGGGAACCTTGTAGGGAGAGAAGTTTTGATTTATTTTATATGATGTAGTTCTTGCAAGTGTAAAACTAACCTTTTTTTTCTTGTCTTTTTCTCTAGGGTGACTCTGTTATTACCGTGCAGCTGACTGAGGAAGATAAAGTTGAAGATGATGTAGTTTTTTACTTGGTCTTCACTGGGTCAACTGTCCAACACTGCACAAGCACAAGAAAGATAAATCCTGGGAGTCTGGAGACCATTTCACCTGGTAAACAATTGCCTTTCTTTGTGTATCAGTCTATGAAATTTGGTTAATTCAAGTAGGCTTCAATGTAATGCTGTTTTCTTGTCTTTTTCCTCATTTTCACATTCATAGAGAGTAGGACGTGTGGTTTGGATGACTGCTTTTGCCTTTTAAAATTCTCTTACTCGATTTCACTAGAATTACATGACTCTGAGATTGCAATTATTTGATGTGTAACTGTGGGATTCCATTGGAGAAAATACACAGTTACATTTACACTTAGTAACAAGATTTTAAATGCAAGCAAGATAATGGAAGACACATTTGCCAGGTGAGAGATGCAGTTATCCAAATGCTGTACAGCCTGGTGAGTCCTAGCTATGCTTAGGATCTGCTCTGCTTGACTCAGAGAGGGTTTTGCTGTAGATCTGGTGAAATATAACCCTTTTCCCTTAAATCCTGTTACACAACACCGACACAGAGTTCCTGAAGCTCTTGCAGTGGCCGGCAGGGTATGGTGCTTGGTGCCATCCCTCCAGCACACCCAGTTCAGGTGGGGTGGGTTGTCACATTAAAGCCCACTGCTCTCTCTAAGCCTGTGTACCACTAACAAAACAAAACAGATGGGCGCAGCATTTCCCTTTGGTGACTTCAGGACCGTGGGAATGAGCGTGTTCCAGGCTACAGTCCTTACCATTAACCTTTCATTCTGACTTGTTGCTATGCAGCACATTGATACTAGTGTGAGAAAAACGCCTGACATTTTCACTGTACACAGTATAGCTTAAGCAATAGTGTGTTTCTCAGGTTTGCCTTTTGTCTGTCTTGTGACTATTGTTTTATGAGAGATTCCCGTGGATAAAAATTTGGGCTAAGGGGATTTTTCTTCTGGAATGAGTGGCTAAAAGATGGCCACTGTATTTTTTTCATTTTTCATGGATGTTGCTCAAGTTTGGATATCACTAGCTGCAAAAGTTTGGTTGCTGGAGATACTAAAATACCAAAGGTACAAGCAGGGAAGGATGCAGAGGTGTGATTAAGGCCAGGCTAGTGGAAGGTGTCCCTGCTTGTGGCAGGGGGGGTGGAACTAGATGAGCTTTAACTCATCTGAAACCGCCAATGGCTTTGAATTGGAATGGCTTCCAACTGAAATGATTCAATGATATCAGCTCTGCTGCTGTGGCTGAACTGTTGCTGCTGCTCAAATTGTACTGTTGGGGATGGATATGTACATGTATTGTCATGGATGCATCATCCCTACTTAGTGTTGGTCATAAACTGAGCTTTTTAGCAAGCCCTTACTGCTGTAGTAGCTGACACTGTTATAATCTTTAGTGTATTTTTTTCTCCTTCCCAACGTCTCTGCAGGGTAGGGAGGGTAACTGAGACATTGAATGGCCAAGTAGATTGTATGTGGTAGTGTAGAAAGTCTGCGTTAAAGTAGGGAAGTGAAACCTCAGTGCAAAGACAGCAGCCTCATGGTCTGCATCCGCTTTTCCCCCACTGGAAAAGAAAACCAGCTAATAATAAAAAGCCTCATATCATGATCCAGCAAACAAACTGACAGAAGAAGGGACATCCTCATCCCTGTCCACACGAGTTAAAAGCCCTAACTGCAGCCTGCTGTGGGCACTAGAAGCATATCAGCATCGGGAAGCTCCTGGGCAGATTTGGGAGAATATTCTTGCAGGAGAAGGCTCACAAAGCAAGCTGATGTGCTGGGAGCTTGAGCATTTTTGTGGTGTGTTTGTGCAGGTTTGTGTGCTATCATGATAACAGCTGTATTACTGGACACAAAGTTTGCTTTGCATGTAAAGACTGGTGTGTGGTAAGTGGGAGATGCAGAAGAGCTCAGTGGAGGAAATCTGAAATGAAGTTTCAAACAGGGAGAGGCAGTCCAGTGTGGTAAATCCAGAGCTGCAGCAGCTCCTAGTCAAGTGAAGGGTAAGAAATACCCTGTCTATGAGCCAAGTCACTGAAACAATAAGGTAATTTTGTATGTACTGTTGCAATATGTTGTATCGCTTTGAGCCTTTGCTCTGTAATACATAAATCACTTTACTCAGATTTGGTTGATCTCAGAAGGTGCAGGACTTTTGTACAGGTTTCAAAGGGGAGAAGGAACAAAATGAGGGGCAGAAAAAGGGCCTGAGATTGTCTGATGGTAGCTGGTTGCCAGCAGTTTCCACAGGGGTGAAGCACTCCCATTTACTCCAAGTACCTTGATTCACTGGGAGCTTTCTCTCCATACTTAAGCTAAGGTGGAGAAACAGGATCAGTTTTTAACTTGTTCTTAATCCCATAGTTCTCAAGGGTTTGCTTTCTGTGTTGTGTTTCTGTTCTTTTCTCTTTACCTTCTTCCTGCTAGTTAAAAGCATAGACTAAAATGAATTTCAATTAGCTAGGAAGTATCTTAATTTCAGACTTTTCTTTTAGTGTGAAATCCTTTACATATGTTTTTGCTTCATTTTCTTCTGTGTTTTCCCTTAAGAAACAACTCTTCATAGAAAAAGCTGTGTTTGATGAATTACAATCTTTGTACTGGTAGACCAAAAGGGTAAACAAGTTTCATAACAAATGACCACTTGGCAATACCAGTTGTGGATTTGAAAATACTCTTAATTATGAAACAAAAAAACCCCCTAAAATAGAATAAAACAGCATAGCCAAGAAGACATTTTGCAGTCCATCCTCTTTGGTGTACTTAATTATTCTAGGCAGTGTATGAAAAGGAAGTGATGCCAGTCCTAGATGACATCAGTCATAGGAAAAAGTGATTGAATCTGTATTGAAATTATTTAAGATGTTATGTGTGGGGTCTTGCACTTCTATAGGTTTTTAGGCCATCTGCTCTTTAAAGGGCCATATAAAAATCTTCCTACATTCCTCATCTTAATAGCTAAGGGTTTAAAAGGAAAAACAAAGGCTCCTGTCTACTGCTGGTGTTGTGCCTCTGTATTTCATAGCATTTCCTGTGTTGGAAGAGTGAACACAATAACTGTGCAAATCACACAAACACATGTCAAATATGGGTCCTGATTTTCAGAACCAGAATTTGGGATTTCTGAAGCAGAAAAGAAGCACTTTTTGGATGGCCACGGGAGATCTCGTGGCTTCCCTGTCCACAAGCCAGTAGATGGCAACATTTCTTGGTTGGAAATCCAAGATAACTCCATGAGATTCACACCATGTTTGCTGGCTGGCTTCCCTGTCCTGCTTGAATCTCTTTATAAGACCTCTTTCAACCCAGCTCCACCATGGTAACACAGAGGATGCAATTAGCACTGGAGTCCTTAGTCACCTACCAGGCAAACCCAAACATGTGCTTCCAGCAGGGCTTTAAATAGCTGCCCAGGCTGGGGGCCCATTGTTTGATAGCTCAAAAGTGAATTCTGAAAATAGGGGGTTTGGACAGGATTTCCACTTTTAGAGGAGTAGGAAATGAAATCATCTTTTATTAAAGCTCTGTGTTAGGGGTGTTTTGTCTTCATGTGTGCCTTGTTTAATGAGAAAAGGTCTGAAGAGTTTTGCTGCTGCCCTTTTAACCACACCCCAGATCAAAGCCATAGGTACCAATTAGATGGACAAGTCTAAGGCCATACATTAACTTGTCTGCTAATGACTTACAACTCCACCTTTTCTCCTGCTCATTGTTTTGCATTGTTATTGTGTAGAGGAGGCAGTGTTATCATACTGATGCATCTCATCTCTTCAAGGATAAGTACAGAGAGACAAGAACTCCATGTCTTTATTTCTTGTTCTTGTGTTCTCCCCAAAGCAAGCTTCAGCGGCCCAATAAGGAATTCTTTAGTTGAATTGTGTTCTCATTTAAAATAGTTCCTAAAGTGTGGTTTTACGTGAAGATGAGGGTTTTGCTTTATCACAACAGAAGCAGCCACTGAGCCCATCTCTGCATTGACTGAAATGTTGTTTTAATTTCTGTAATTTTCCTGCAATATGTTGGCACTTCCCAAAACAGCTCCAAGCAGTGAATTGTTTCCAAGCTAAATTTAGAGGAACTGAGCAGCAGAAAGAGAAATGGGGTAAAATGCAATGGGGAAGAATTAAGGGGTGGGTTATTTGATTCTCAATCACAGTTAAGCTAGCGTATAAATGACCTAATTTTGTACTGTGGAATAAAACGTACAAAGAGAACCGTAGCCACAGACATGACATTCACTATTTCATCATTTACTTCTTAATGCTCTTGTGGCCAAAGGGCCTGATTTCTGGAGAAGACTGAAGGCACTCAGGAGAGGTGCTGGGCAGCATCGTGAACCTGACGGTGTTGTAAAGCACGGACATTTCTTTTCCTTCTGTGGGTGCACTCATCTGTGTGATTTATTCAGGCACACACATTTCCAGCCTACCAAAATGCAAACCTTTCTACATAGGCTTATTGCTCTTCCTGACACACCCAGCTGTGTTTTTTCCTTTTTAATGAGTCAGACATTTTTCTATTCCACTTCTGGGGAAGGTGTATGAAGGAGTTGCAGTCGATAGTCGATTATGCTGATCCCTGGTGCTTAACCCGTGGTAGGAGAAAGCCCTACTATCTACCAGCCGGAGCAGAAAAGAGATGATCAAGAGCAATAGTGTCTGTCCTGGCACTGCCTGAAGCTCTTTGTGGTCTTGGGCAAGTTACTTAACCTTGTAAAAACAGATCTGAGCTAGTTTTACAGATGATAACTGCTTTATCTCCCGAGAGTGCCAGAAAGCTTAGCTCACTTTTGCTAAAGCTCTGGGAAAAAGGGCTGTTGAAGTTCCGATATTAGTCTAGGCGAAGGAAGCAATGGACTTTGACCTGAACAGAAGCATTGCCCCACCAACAGTTCCTTCAAAAGGTTCATGTACAGGGGACATGTTTGCTTACATCGTTCCTGTAGCGGTTTCAAAGCAGGGGGGCAGAGACCTCTTGAGCAATCTCTTTAGTATTGGCTGTGCTTGTTACTTACTGGCTCCTCGTCTGTTTGAACTGTTTGCCAGAAGTCACAACCTGTCCCAGATTCTGACCCCCCCCAGTCTGACATCTTCACAGATGTAAGGAAGGAGAACATCAAAGTGTTGAGAGCAGTTGCCCTTTCGAAGAACATTCCCCAGGGTTTAGCACGATGCTTGTTTGATCCTATTAGAGGAAGATGGATCATCAGCTCTGTCACCTCCTTTTCGAGCCTGTACTCGGTATCTGGGGGGGTTTCATGAGAACCATCATTGGCTTCAGATCAGGACATGGCCTTTTTATCACTTCTCCTTGTGTTGCCTTGAACAATCCTATAGCTTTGCTTAATTTTGGGGCTGGTGTTTAACATCCCCTCCATCCAGGGGAACTTTGTGTACATCCATGTGTACTGGTTTAAGGAGACTATATGTCTTGACTGAGGTTTCTCTAGTTACTGTCACGATGGAGGAGCTTTTGCTGTCCCCCGGAAGAGTTGTTTGGCTTCATGACAAGGAAGTGCCTGTCCCAAAGTGTATTTCTGTAGCTGCTCACAGGCCGTATTTGCCTTCTGCTTCAATCCTGGAAGTCCTCTGGGCTTTCTGTCAGAGTAGCCATATTCTAGGTTATTTTGCAGATGGGATTCTCGTGGGGATAGACAGAAAACAGTTTAAAAACAGAAATCAAAGGCTTTGCTTTTCTCATGCTATTCATGAGCCCTTTATTATATTTTTTTTAACTCTGCATTCTAGCAACCTTCCACTGCTTTGCATTAGGGAAAACCACGCTTGTAGCGCTTGAGTCAGTTCCTCTGGTGTGCCATGGCCTTCTTTACAGCTTGCATCTAACTCGCTGCTTTTGTGGGGGCTATAAACATAAGTCTTGCCTGCTGCTTATTCTGATGTCCTTAGGAAGAGGAGCAAAGCAAGAAGGTGTAGGAGGAGGGATGTAGAGTTCTGAACTGCATTAAAGGCAAGTTCCCTCAAAATTGTACCATCTCTCTTGAACATTTTAGGCTTTTACTGTGAGGGCAAGTGGACTCTGAATGGGTTTCATCTGGGCTGCTGAGTTCCCTGCCCATCCCATTGACTGGAGATGTGTTAGAATGCACATGCAATATTTGAGAACAGTAGAAATAAGTTGTCTTGCCCTTACTCCTTTTTATAGCATCAATGCTTGTAAACCTATTCCTTCAGCTTTCACATCATCCTCTTGTTAATAGATGCCTCCTGCTGGAAAGAAAGAAGTTTTCTCACCTTTCAGCTTCAGAGCCTGCTGGTTGTAGTGAGCTGTTCCAGCAACATCCATGTGTTTTCCTCCCCTTCTACACTTGTCTTTGATACCTTTCCAGCTGCATTTGCTCTCCTTAGGAAGCCCCACAGCCTCGTCTCTGACAATTTTGGTGCTACCCACAGTGTCCTAATAGCAGTTTCGACCTTTCAATTAACTTCAGGATCGCCTCTTTCAGCAGACAAAACCTGTATAGATGCCAAGAGCCTCTGAACAGCTTTGGAAGTTTGGCTGAAAGACCATGAAGATTAGGGACATATTTTTCCTTTTGTCAGGGAAATCAACAGCAAAGGGCCCCGATACAAGAAGGAAACTTTCCCACTGACCACAAATAGGAGCTTAAAGTGAATTTTCAAGCCTTTAAAAATACAAAATGACAATTTATTTAATTAAGCAAGGTTCCATGAATGTAGTAGTATGCTGAGGTCATGGGCAAAAAGAGGCTTTTCCAGTAATTAGTGCAGGGTCCATGCTGTTCTGGCAGAAACAGCCATGACGTCAGTCCGAGACTGGAACAAGAAACTGTGCTGCACGGTGAACTTGAAACACAAACCTTATTATGGAAGGGGCATGTCTGACAATTACCAGGGCTGGTTGTGTTGGGGACAAAGTATGTTTTTCCGTCGAACATTGCAAAAAGGTGTTGTGGGCTTATTTTATTTCTCTTATTACTTTTCGAGTCAAGGAAGTTGCTGCCGTGCCAGAGCATCCTTACTTCTGTTTCCCCTGCCCTAAACAAGCAAACAAATAAAGTTATCAAACTTCCAACCTTCTTGTTTTGTAAATATGGAAAGTGGCCATTTCCACGTTTTTATTTAGCAGAAGCAACTTTGGTTTTGTTTTGTCATGTGAACCCAAGCAAAGGGCAGGTGCAGTGGTGAAGGTGGGAGCTGAGGGCAAGCACAGGGCATGCCTGGGCAGGTTGGGCTCTTGTAGCCATTTAGGTCTTTGTTTTAGGCTAAATTGTGGTGTTTTCAGTAGAAGCCAAGTGTTGTGACGGCATTTGGAGTACGTAGTTTTGCAGCACTTGGATTCTAGTTTCTGGTTAGTTACTGGAGCTGGAAAAATAAAGTTTGACCGTATAATCTGGCTTTTGGTATGTGAACGAAATCTTCACTTGAATTACTTATTGCTCGAGTTGACTTGTCACTGATCAGATAGCCTGGTCAGGTAAGAGTGGTTTGTATTTCTTGGTTTATATTGTGGCAGAGAAGAGTTTCACATCTTTTCTTTTTAAAGTCTATAAGAAATATTAATCTCTGATACATAAAAATTCCCAAGATAGTGTTTAAGGTTGTGACCCTCAATAACTTGCTTTTACCTAACTTAGTGTAAAGACTATGTGTGTCAAATGAGTTTCTCAGTTGTGTTTCTTCAGTGCATGCAACTGTTCTTTTTTTACCATTTCCTTTTGTTTTACTTTGCAGGCCATGACTGCTGTGAGACAGTGAAGGTGGCACTTTGTGCCTCTCGAGAAGGTCACCCCGTTCTGGTTGTGGCAGAAGAGAGTTTCCAGTTCGTCCAGGATGAAGCCTATGATGCTGCCCAGTTTCTGGCCACCTGCGCTGGCAACCAGCAGGCACTCAACTTCACCCGGTTCTTGGACCGGTCGAGACCACCCGCTGCAGATGTGGACTTCTTGGATGAGAAAGTGGCTTTGGCATTTCGACACCTGAAACTGCCGGCAGAATGGAACGTGCTGGGAGCGGACCAGTCCCTGACCGGTGAGGACTTAGGGCACGTGTGAGACTGACGGGTTGGGAGACAGGTAAAAAGCCTGGGAGAAGGGGTTTCCTGCTTTGGGAACCCTCCACATGCCTTTCAAAAGGTACGTTGGCCTCTGTGCTTGGAGGTGGATGTGGTGTGCAGCAGCATGGCACTACTACATCTGCATCCTGTGCAGGCGGGCAAACACAGGCATTCCCCAAAATAAGCCGGGATGATTTTGGAGATAATAGAAGGTGAAGGTGGAAAACCTGACCTTTAACCACAGCAGTGAGGGCTACTGAGAGCTGATAAATAAACCCCAAGGCTGGCCCAAAGTCTTTGGTGACTGCTGAAGCAGAAGTGCCGAGGTGTTTGGGGTGCTGTGGCATGTCCATGTCCTTGGAGTTCTGCATCTTTTTTTAAGGAAGCATATTGAAGGACTAGGGGGATATTTCCAATGTGTGCAAATCCATGCTGTAAATTTTCAGGGTAGTTTGGCAAATAGTTTCACTTAGGGAATGTGCCTATGAGGCATCCGTTATCTTTTGTAGGTTGTAATGGCATGAACACTTCAGTAGGATGGGATGCTGGCTTGCTTGGTGAAGAAGGTTCAGTTCTGCTCACTACAACAGGGTTTTCTGCAGGGGACTTTCCTGCTTTGTTTTTCACCAACTTGCTGGCTGCTTTTGTAAATACGAATACACAGACAGACAATTCCCGCAGTGTTAGCAGATGTTAAAATTGATTCGATAATATTTAATGGTTTCTGCATAGAAATTCAGTTGCTGTCATATGTTTACAAGGAGATAAACACTTGGTATTTTTTACCCTGATGTTTCTTTCTCCTTTAAACAAGCTGTGATAATGCAGACATTTCTGGTTTAAGCGATAAAAATCCAGTCAAAGTGATCTTAAGTTAATGAAAAACTTAGATTGAAGCTCTGAATTGTTGCTGATTTTGCAAGGGAGGCTAAGATCCAGTTTCTGGTTTTGGCTTTGATTATTTGGAAAATCAGCATGTAGAGAAATCAGGCCATAAGATTTACACTGATTTGCTCAGTGTGCATTTGTGTGCCTGGAAGTCGTGATCATTTGTGGCTCTGAACACTAATGTCATATAGAGCATCCACTGCACCCATTGGGGAGCTCTGTAGTGCTGAGCCCTGTTAATGCTGAGTGTTTTAGCATCTTGTGGTGAGGTTTTTGTAGACAGAAGTGTAAATTAATACATATAATGGCACTATATGCAACTATCATCCAAGAATATTGCTTTAAAATGTTTCCTTGCAGTGAGTCCTTTCATAAATAACTGGAAAAGGACAGCTTATTGATGTCTTGGTCTTTCTCTTCTGATCAGCTTTTTTCCTAGAGGCAGATTTATCTGGTTAATTTTTGCAGTGAGATAATCATGCATAGGGAATTTGGGGGAATTTTTGTGATTGTGAAAGGAAAGATATGCATGTGTAAGCATCCCTTTGGACACGAAACTTTGTTTTGCGAGAGCAAGATGGAAGAGAATCTCCCTCATTT
Source organism: Nestor notabilis (assembly GCF_000696875.1). Lineage (NCBI taxonomy): Eukaryota > Metazoa > Chordata > Aves > Psittaciformes > Psittacidae > Nestor > Nestor notabilis. The sequence continues at coordinate 53,607 of NW_009923044.1, read as the reverse complement.
CTGATAGAGCTCTAGATTAGAAAAGCCTCAGTAGTAAAACATAGTACCCCTTTACTGGTGCTTCTGGGTTAATTTGTGTGTGGGAGAGAAAAAAGCACAGCAAAGATTGAAACTGTGGGAGCAATTGGGACAATTAAACATATTCTGTCCAGTGCTTCTCCAGTGGGGCTGCGTCACTACCTATGAACAGCTATTCCAATTCATATTTCACATTTTGCTAAATGTCAGCACCAGACACTTCAAATAACCTTCTCAAAGGAGAACATAGTATAGAAATGAGAACAAAAGAAAATGTCAGATCCCTTCTTGAAAGATTTTGAGCTCTGCCTCTAAGCTGGCATGTCTCTATGGGCTCTTGTGGGTTGGAAACAAAACGCTGCTGTTTAGCAAAACCTCTGAACGCAGGAGCGAGCAGGGAGCCTCAGCCAGCTCCCCCAGCGCTGCAGCTTGACGGGGAACTGCTGTTCTGAGATGGCCCTTGCTGTCAGGCATGTTTAGAAGTTGTTTTGAGGGACTGAAGTAGGAGTCTGGCTTTTATGAAAACAGTTAGGAAGTAATGGCCTTTCTGCAGGCAAAAGGTGCATAGATGGTCCACCATCTCTGTGCTGATTTTGAAGGAGGGTGGCTTGATGTGGAAGCTTCTCCTTGCTTTTACCTGCACCCAACCCCGACCAGTCTTTGAGCAGGGGAGTTCATTGCCATCACACATCCCAAAGGCCAAAGAAGCTGCTGAAATTAACACCCAGCTCCGTCTCCTGATGCTGTCAGTAGGTGTGTGCAGTGCACAGCATGTGGTTAAAGTCCATCCCGCTGAGGAGGAGGCACGTAACATCCCATGTGCTCCTGGGTACCAGCAGACTGGTGGCCACATCATTAAAAAGATCTTCAGTGGTTTGCATTCATCCATTATTGTTCCTTACGTTGCTGCAGCATCTCCCCCCATTCGCTTTTCTAACATGTTAGTAAGTTTGACTTTTTAGTATGGAAAAGTGTAGGATTACTGCGGACAAAGCTATGTGAGAATCATCTGCTTGTTTATGTTTTGGTTACCAAACCAGGGTCTTCATTCTTTAAGAGTTTGTCATTGCTCAAGATTAAAGGTATGGTACGATCATATAGCATGTCCTTTCAGCTGCAGGTTAGAAATATCTCCACAATTACTGGAAACTGCTGCAGGACATCTGCAAACATTCCAGTGCCCTTCTTCTTTGTTTGTATGTAACCTACTTAAGTTAGCTGTTGCTATCCAACAAGGGAAGTTTGTTTAGCATCAGTAATCTTAATCTCTTAAACACTAGGTTGTCTTTACATTTATTCCTCTGTTATCTCTTCAGACATCATTTTCATTAAAACAAACTGAAACTAAAATGAACCTTTTCTGCTATTTTCATCAGGGCATTTTCAAAACCCCACTATGTTCATTCACAGTATTCTGATTTACTCCCCCCTCGCTGTTCTAGAACAGAAAAAGGTTTTATTGCTTAAAAGGAAACTGTGCCAAAATTAAATGCACTGAGCAGTATTGGTTAATCTAATCCTTCCAGTAATATTAGTGTAGGTATTTGGTTAACATTGCTCAGACCCAAATATTTACTGATTTATATTACTCTGGTACAGCATAAAAGGCTAAATATATTTGTGATCACAAGTCCTTAGTTCTTCTCCCAGAATCCATTCAAAAAAAGTGGACTTGTTTGGACCTCAAAGCTTTGAATGAACCCTTTGTGCCAAATTTAACACCAGACTGTATTTTTGTAAGACTGGGGCTTTGATGACAAGCTTTTTGTTCAGCAGCCAGTGGTGTGGAGCATGGTACCCAGCCTGGTCTCGCCACTGACAGTAACACTCGGGTGATGGAGAGCAGTGGCTGGATGTCATGAATCCTGATGGAAAAAGCAAGTTCAGAGAACAGAATCCTGTCTCTTAAACCATTTCTCAGTGGTCTCACAGCTCTTCCTGCTTGCTTTTCTGTGAAAAGGTGATGCTTTTGCTCAAATTTCTTATTTCTTTGCCCTTCTAATTTGATCCTGATTTAATTTGAATAAGGTGTCTAGGTAACAATTTCATTATGGAATATTTTCCCCTTTTTATATATATATATAAAAGCTATTCTCTCAAACTTCTCCTCATGAGAGCTCATGCAGGAAGAGAGTGTGTCTGAAGCCCTTTGGGCAAGTGTCTGCTCACCTCCTCCCTGCACGGCTGCGGTCCTCATCGCTTTTGTTCTGGGGCAGTTGTATCCTGAGGGCTGTGCTCTTCCCCCAGCCATGCACTGTCCTGCAGTTGGAGATTGCAGGTTCTTGCTCTTAATTATCTGGTCATCTGTATGAACTCAAGTGGCATCCACAGTTTCAGAATATCCATAATTAAGGATTACTCTTCTTACCATGGTATTCCAGACACAGCATTACTTTCAGGTGCCGTGTCATTATGTCCATATTAATTATTACAAGTGCACTCTAACATTCTAAAGAACATAGTTGCTACTGCTGTCAAAAGTAGGATAATTTGCTGTTCTCAGTGGCATTTAAATGCAGCTGTTTAAACGGAACAGATTGTTACACATTCATATCTAGAAATCAAAATGCCATATGTATTCTGAGGATCTATGCAATATAAGTACAGGACTCTGATTTTTCTATTTTAAATGTCTGGAGAGAAAATAAGCTAACTAGAAAACCAGAACACAATATTTGGAGGTGTGAGTAATGACTATGGCTTGTTTGTGTTGCAGATGTGGGGGGAAAAAAAGCAGAGAAAAAGTTAGGGAGGATCCAAGGCTCAGGTATGAAAAGCTTAGAGAGCTTGAGTTACCTAAATCCTTGAGTTTACTATCAGTAGTAAACAGATCACTTTCAAAATACCTTTTAAGTAATATTCTGACAAAGCCTTTGAGGAAACAAGTGTTTTCATGTTTGTCATTAAAAGTGGTGAAACCCAGAGCTATGGTTCCAGTGTTGCTTTTGTGAGCTTTCTGAGATGGTCCTTCCAGGAGCGGGTTAATGTTGGCAGAGGGTGGTGGTAATTAACCACATGGAGCCATTCCCCTGGGAGCCTGAGGAGAAGCAGTCCCTTTGATAGTGAGCCACAATTAGGAACAGATAACCAGGAGACCATCTCATTACAGAAAACATTTAACAGCTCCTTAACTTTAGGAACACAGTTACTGATGTCTTGAATATGTACAGCTTCCCAGAAGTGCTGTGAAACAAACATCTGTGTGCAGTAAATACTGCTTGAGAAATCAAACTCCCTGAGCTCACCAGATAGGAGGTGGGTAAAGAGGGAAATGCTTTGCCCTGGTTTGAAATAGTCTGAATGGATTTGGGTTAGGAGTTTAATAACTTCACCTACAAAACCAGTAGGATTTCAGTGTAAAGCGTGTGAGTGTCACTGTGATTAGAAATAATTTTGGGGTTTTAACAGAAAGAGAGAATGTCTGAAAAGAGAAAGTAACACAAAAAGTGCCTTATTTGGAAGAAAAAAGCCTGAAAAACTTTAAAAAGCTTTCAGAAATAGTTAGAAGGAAATTTGATTATTAGGAGCTAACACTTGTTTTCCATGGGAGGATGTCAAAGATAAGCAGCCGATGATGTTTTTTAGGTATAAACCCTTTAATCTGTTCATCTGCTGCACTGTTTTTATAGTTGCTAGTTGAACCCTTGCAATTTAATGTTTATAGGTATTCTTGTTGGGTTTCATATCCTGTCCAAGCTGCTGCTCACCACCTTCTCTGTCCTCTGATAAAGGACCGTGTGGTATAGATTGGCATGAGCTTTTCAGTGCCAACAGTGCCAAGTGGTCTTTTCAGCTACAGTCCTTGATAAGATGTAAGAAATCTTTTCTGTACCTAAATTTAATGCCCTCTGCAGTGGAAAATGCGAAGCAGAAAATAACTCTTGTTCAGGCCGTGTACTCAGATGTACCGCTCAGTCTGTGGCTGAGGAATCATTGGCGTGAGAAAGCTTCTGTTCCCTTTGATATTAGTGGGAGTGGGGGCAGGAAGAGCCTTTGGGGTGCTTTGAAAAATTTCTTGTTTATAAGACTAAAAAAAGAATTATCCACACATCTTTTTATCAACTAAACTCATCACTCCAAACACATCATCTTTGCCTTGACCTTGCTTCAGTCCTGTTGGAGCCTTCCTCTAGGACCTCAGCATTAAGTGACAGCTTGTTTCTGGGTTTTGTTCCCCTTGTTTCTCAGGAATCGAGCTGAGCAGTGAGAACATTTTGAGCAGAAAACAAGATTTTGAGGCCAAATTTGATGGTAGATCGCAAAATTGCTGAGTATATGTGGTTTTGGTGAGCACCAAGTGAAGGTCAGCATCACAGGGAGACCAGCAAGAGATGCTAACCAGTCCCTGGCTGGCTGTTCCTTCATGAGATGTCTAAGGGTGTGGAGGATAAACTGTTAGGTGTGGGTTACTTTTAATGACTTTTAAAAAGGAACAATATTTTTCTTCTGTTATTTAATCAGGATTAAAATGAAAGTTTTCACTTGAAGAACAGTTTGTGCTTTCTTGGATGTGTCATACCCCAACTTTTTTTCTCTTCAATGCTTATTTTTTTGTGCTAATAGTACTTTAAACCTTAATCCTTTACCATTAGCAAAGTACATTTGACAGGCTTCTGTGGAAATTTTGTCCTTAGTTACGCAGATAAACTGTCTGTTCATATGTCACAGCTAAAAAAAAGATGTAAAAATAATATATCTGAAGTCTTAGGTTTTGCCAGCTGGATTCGAGTGCCCTGCCATTATGGGACAATAATCATATGTTTCAACTCCTGCCTATTACTAGGAAACAAGGAAGGAACAAAACAACCTTGGCCTTTCCAAGAGTGTGTGCCTTGTATTTCCACAGTTTCCTAATGACAAGAAGCTTTTTGTTGACATTCAGAAGACAGCCATTTTAAGATGAGGAGCTCATGCTTGATACATGGTAGGAAAAGGAGCTCTGGCTATTGCATGTTAAAGATTGTGTTACTCATCCATGCCTGGGACATGCAGTTTGCACTATGGCAAGACCCTGAAATTATTGGCTGAATTTCCAACATTTTGTGCTATAAGCTTCATCTTGTCAAAAGCAGGAAGGCTGGAGGGATCTGTCTTCTTCCCTGTCCATCCAGCAACACTGTACTTGATGCAGACCAGCTCTCGTCTTGTGCTGAGCAGCAAGATGTATTTTTGATTATGTATTAGTAGTTAATCCCACAGATGGCACATGCCTTTTTAATTGCAGCCATGCAAGTTTTGCACACTCCAGAACCTTCTAAAGCCACTTCCTGGGGCCTCTGCAGTTGTTGTATGTACAATACTTCGTCTCTTTGCTTCCATCACCTGTGCCCATCTGTTAGGATGGTCTTGTGCCAGGGTCTGTGTTAGGCAGAGCCTTCCAAATGGGCCTGGATAGTGAGGTTGTATGTGTAATATGTTCTGGATGGCAACATGCCATGTTCTTTTGTACAGGTCTTCTGTGCACGTCGTTGTTGCTCAGAGGCATTGGGGTACAGCCACATTCAGTTCAGTTGCATTTGCATACACCTGTATCTAAATGCTGGAACTACTGTGTCCAGTAATTTGATGATAAAGAAGATTGTTTTAAAAGAATGGGAAAAAGGTGGGTTTCAGAAGTTGCAGTCATCCAAGCGCATTACATGGGCATTTGGGACAACTGGGAGAGAGCATTTCATCTATGGAAATATGAGACAGAGAGGGGCACCCAGTTGGATCAGAGACAGGATGGGTATTTGTCTGCATCTTGCAATTGGTATGTGTGTTTATTGGTGAGCCATGAGGTGGTGAGCAGAAGATGCTTCTGCCTAACTGTAGGGCTCTCAGCTGAACTGGGAAGGAGCACTTTGGTCCAAGGACCCATGCTTATGCTTTGCAGCTCTGTGCTGCTCAGTTTTGCTGCAGGGCTGTCTATTTTAAATAGGAAGATGATTTTCCCTTTAACGAAAGCAGCTAGAACAGGAGGTCCTGTGCTAGGACAGATGTGGTCAGAGCAGTGCAGCACATTTTTTATTCGGAGGGCAGTCCTATTCTCTAAAAGGAGTGCTTTTGTGCTTCCTGCATCTCAGTAGGAAGAGTTGTTCTGCTTTAATTATCCTGACTGACTCTGCCAGTGTACAGGTAATATGCTAGTACAAGTACATAAAGTGAAACCTTGGGCATCTGCTTTCGCTCTGGGACTACCTATGTCCATGCTTCCTTGTTTGGCAGCCTCATCAGTAGCCTTTCCCTATGTCTGCCTACACGGTGTGTTACTTTTCATTTTTCTTTAAATCCAAGGCTGACAATCACTGATTAACTACCTTGTTGTGGTGCTTATTTCTAAATCATTACACTCTATAGCATTTAATACCCGAATCCTTGTCATTACTCTCCCAGAGGCTGGGAATTTGTCTCTGAGTGAACTCAGCTATTTATTCTCTTTCTCTCTGATCAGCTGGAACCTCCTTTCAGACACATCACGTATTCAGGGCAGCATGGTTTTGCTTTACGGTAATCAAGAGGAGGTTAGTGGGGAAGGATTGGTTTGTAGCCCAGAGACCTAATTTTGGAGTCATTCAGAAGAGAGATGGTGCCAGAAAGCTTTTGGTTCTCGAATACAGATTAGCTCTTCAGGAATGGATCCAGAAGGTTGGGAAAAACTGTGTGTCAGGTAGGGAAGAACTGCCTCTTTTGGCTTTGTTTTGCACTGAAAGTCATAATGATGTCCCTTAAGAAAGCAAGTAAGCAAGAAAAACAACAGTGCTTTGAAGAAGTGATTCCTCTTGGGCATATATTTCTTGAGGGGGGAAAAATAATTAAATCCTAAAGCCATTATGTACTTGCATTTTTAAATCTGCTGTATAGGTTTGGCTGGCAACCAAATTAATAACCCAATAAATCATTGCTATGATGTTAAATATATTATACCAAGTGTGTTCATTGGCATGGTTTACTGAGACCCAGTTTGTGCTTTGTTGTTGTTGCTGCCAGTCAATACTGAAATCCTTTGTTAATTAAAAGAACAAATCTTTATTTCTCACAGGTTTTTTTTTTTAACCCACATGCTTTTGCCCTTCATACAGAAGTAACAGGCTTTGATCTGAAAATACTGTATTTCAGCAGTGCATCTGGAGCTCATTTCTGGTTGAAGCTTTTCAGAGCGTTGTTCTAGGGCTGCAGCTTTTAGAGTAGGGGGATCTTTTTCTGAGATGAAAGCTTTAGGCTCAAGAGTGAGTTTTACCAAATTAGAAGGTCACGGTTATTAAACATAAAAAGCAGCAGTGGAGATTGCTAGTTTATAAATGCTGCTACTCACAATGATAGAGCTACTGTGTAAAGTGGAAAAAAGCTGGTCTGAGGCATAATTAAACCAGGAAAGCAAAATCCTCTCTTTTTGTCTATATGAGAAGTTAACCTGTTCTCTTCCCTGATTGCTTTAGATTTTTGCTTCAAATGTAACTGATTTTTTTCATGCCCTGGGACAAATCAGCGTCCTATTAAAGAACAAAACTTGTCTGTTCCTAAAACTTGGTCCTGGGTGTGTGAGGAGAAGTCTTGGACATGTAGAAAAGCCCACCTGACCATGCCAGGTTCTATTTGGAAGCACTGCTTATGAAATGGGGGTGTTTTCACATTGACTTCTGTGGTCCCGAGCACCTCCAGTCCCACCGTAACACATCCCTCACTTCAAACTACTGGTCTCCTGGATATTGGCAGGCAGTGTGTTTTTCCAGGTGCTGCAGGTTCCTTGGCTTTTGGGCCGTCAGCTCCATGCCAGCCGTTGTGTGTGGTGTTTCTGGGAGGTGGGATATGGCATTCACGTAACCCACAGCCTACAAATGCCCATTTATTTAATTTTCCCCCTTCTTGTTCCTTCCCAGAGAACATCCCTCGGGAAACACTGATGCATTTTGCGGTGAGGCTGGGTCTGCTGCGGCTGACGTGGTTTCTGCTCCAGCAGCCGGGGGGAAGAGGAGCTCTCAGCATCCACAACAACGAAGGGGCAACGCCTGTGAGCTTGGCCTTGGAGAGGGGCTACCAGAAACTGCACCAGCTTTTGACAGAGTAAGGACAATTTGATGATTCCTCTGCTAGTTTTCCACTCTTTATCATGCTTGTCTTTGCACGTTATCACTGAAGAGTGCCCAAGAGCTATTCTCTACCCCTAAAGGCAATTTTGCTGTTATTTTGCTTTTACCTGTCTTGCTGGCAACAATGGGGGTCAGGTCCTTGGGGTTTAGGAGAAATGCAATCGTATAGTTTTGTTCTCTTTTTCTGTTGCAGAGTGTTCTGCTTCCAGCTGTCTCTTAAAGCCCAAAGCGAGTCACTGGAATAGCAACTAATTAAGACCTTATACAAACATAAATGAAAAGGCTTTTCTGTGAACAAGCACAGCTGCCCAAAAGAGGAGAACTAATGGGCTTCGTGGTACTGGTTGACTGTTGTGTTCTTTCTTTATAGATTTGGAGTTTTTTGGTTAAAGAAATATTGATAATGATATTGAAATAAGACAAAATATTGTTAGAGATTTTTACCAGTGTAAGTAAAATATTAAGGTAAGAATTAATGCAAGTATTTAACAGCAGAAACAGTTCTCTTAGTGGTCTTAAGAAGCAGCCAGATGTTACACACTGGTAGCAAGTAACTAGTGGTGTGAGCATTTACTGCAGTGTTTTAAAAGGAATCCTTTGGTAGATGACAAGTTCTTTTTGAACAGCATATGTTTGGAGATCTAGCTTTAAAAGCTGAGGTTCATAAAGACAAATAGCTTAGGTAAGTCCCAAAGATGTTATTCGTACAGGAGAAAAGATTGGGTCTGTATGTGCCTTATTCTGATGCCTGGGTCTCTTAAGCTTTGTTATTAGTTTTGTTTTTCTGAATCGTCTTTTCTGCTGTGTTGTCTGCATTATCACACAACATCTCTTCATTACGAGTTGTAAGTTATTCTCCTTTCTATAGTTGTTGGGCAGAGTATTAGAGGGCAGAAGGTGTAATCTGTGTTGCTGGAGTGATTGCATGTAAGTTTCATCTTTAAATTGAACCAACCGCATAAAAAGTGAGGATGAAGGAGAAGGTGGCGTGAGACGAGCTATACTCTAACCTTTTCTTCTGCCACCCTTGGCTGGGATTAATACAGAGATGATGACAGTGTTACTGATTTCTCCATTGAGTTTGACAGTCATGCAGTGAAAACACACAACTCTTCCTACGTCTTGTAAAGTTGGAATGTGCAAATTCATCCTATAACTGCAGCAAAGATCTCCAAGGTGAGATTAACCAACAGGCTTTTCATACTGTCAAGAAGCTTAAGTTGGCCAAAACTTGATTGTAGCAAATTCTGCAGTCTGAATGTGCACGGAGCTGGTAATTTAAAAACAAATAGGAAGTAAAAAATACTATTAAAACAGCTATTCATGTATTTGTGGAGTATTTCACAACCAGTTCCAATACTGTAATGGCAATTCTCGCTTAGTGGAGAAGAGAACTTGGATTACGTGACATTGCCCTGTGCCATTCCCTTTAACAGATGCTGCTGGTGTAATCCAGGGGATTTCTCTGGTGACCTTTACAGTTCATCTTTGAAAGTAAGACACTAGCAACTTCAGTAATGCTACCATCAAAATCACAGCTCCTGTTGTTCTTAGAATATCCTTAAACTGTTCAGTAAGGTTAGTTTTCCTCTTGGACTGCTGCATGGAAATACAGTGTATAAATATATTCCATGCCTCTGAAAACCCTGCTACCTCCATGCAGCCCTTCAAACAGAAATCTGTGGATGCTGGAGGTCGTGGACCCCTTTCTCAGTGGGAGAGTGGTGGGAGTGCTGTGTGACATGGGGAAGGCCACAACTGCAAAACAGGCATGTCCTGATTCCCCAGCAGAGATTTATGTTATCCTTTTCAGCAATGAGATGGGATCGAAGCTTGAAAATCCCTATTGAGAGGAGAAATACTGAGTCTCAAAATACAGAAAAGCAAATGCCATGAAGGGAGTATATGTCATATATGTGCTGTGAAAACACAATGGACACTGTACAACCTCTTTTCTGTGCTCTGCTTAAGTGCACGCAGCCTAATCCATGCACGCGAATTTGGCACACAGCTTGTACCACTCAGCAAAACACAGAGCACCCACAACCCATGTTAGCCAGAGCCTGTACAAAGGAGTAATTATTTTCACAAGTAATTAAACTGCACTATGCCAAATAAATGAATGCAGAATGTTTTATGCTGCATTATCCTTGGGGGAGGGGGGTGGTTTTTTGTTCACTTGCTTGCTAATTTGCAAGCGGCTGTTGCAGTTCTGCTGGGGTTTGGTTGCAAAGCAGCTCGATTCAGCTGTAGTGTAAATATTTTTCTCAAAACCCAATTACACTGGTGACACTGTGAGTTTCTGTTTATCAGATGAGCTTTCCCTTTTCAACTATTGCAGTTCTTCATGGCAAAAAATGAAAGACTCTTCCTATTTAACTTTTGCAACCCTTGAAGAGTTCCTTTCTTGAGCTTGTGCGCTGGCTTCTGCATCCTTCAGCAGCAAAGGTGCATGTGTTGATGCTTTCGAGACCAAACTGAGGAGCTGTGATGTAGCGCACATGGATCACTGAAGTTGGAGAGCAGGATGCTGATAGCAGTGTTTGTTCATTGGTTGTGTGTCATTCCTGAGGGTGCTTGTTTTATCTTTGAGATTAAAACATGCACCCTCCCGTATGAAGACAGGATGAGAAAATTGGGGCTGTTCAGCCTGGAGAAGAGAAGCTGCTGTAGACCTCAGAGCAGCTTCCAGTGTCTGAAGGGGGCCTACAAGGATGCTGGAGAGGGGCTCTTCATTAGGGACTGTAGTGGTAGGACAAGGGGGAATGGGTTTAAACTTAAACAGGGGAAGTTCAGGTTAGGTATAAGGAAGAAGTTCTTAACTGTGAGGGTGGTGAGGCACTGGAACAGGTTGCCCAAAGAAGTGATAAGTGCTTCATCCCTGGCAGTGTTCAAGGCCAGGTTGGACGGAGTCTTGGGTGACATGGTCTAGTGTGAGGTGTCCCTGCCCTTCGCAGGGGGGTTGGAACTAGATGGTGTTAAGGTCCTTTCCAACCCTAGCTATTCTGTGAGTCTATGCACAGTGAACATTATCCTGCAGTGCAAATGGAACAGGACAATACATAAGGGCAGGAGGGTTTTTTTTAAGGTGGGTGGAAATTACATATGCACATATATATGAGGATTTTTTGTAGGTATATTCTTGTTTGCTTGCTAGCAGCTTGGTTAGTTGTTTTTTGGGTTTGTTTCGTTTTGTTGTTTTGTTGGGTTTTTTTTTAATACAAATTTAACTACAAATTAAAATACAATCTAAATAAACTATCTTTACTTCTATGAAAAGCTTTGGAAACCAGGCAGGTTGCATAGCCTCTCGGAGTGTCAACAGTTTGAGTCTGGTAGGAGCGAATTCCAAAGCAAAAGGTCCTTCCTTGCATCCTGTTGCTTCCCTGTGTTTGAACTGGGCAGTGCTGTCTGCAGGGCGTTGGCAGAGCTGGGCTGCTCTGCTCCTTGGAGAAGAGCTGGCTCTGAAGAGGCCGCACAGTTTATTACCCAGGCGGGTAGCACGCTCCGTGTGAGTAACTTGGCCCCTGCAATAGGACAGCTGCAGTTTGCAGTTGATGTTTGTAAATGCAGTTCGGTGTAGTAACATAATCCGCCTGCCAGCTCCATGTTCTCCAGTGCTCTGGAAGTCAGGCAAGGAAAATGGCTCCAAGAAATAGCGAGCTGCAGCGTTTCGGAGGCGTTGGAAGCACCACTTTGTAAAGCATCACACACGCTGGTTTTATTTCTGATTTCATTTCTGCAGAGCACAGTTGTGTCTAGTAACCCAAAAGTACCAGTTTGTTCTGGGAAGCCAAATGCTTGTAGTTCCTTCACAGCTGAGAGTGATTTATGTCCCCTGAAAAAGGGCTGAAAACATTGCTGACTGCTGTGACTTCAGTGCCAGGTTGTGACAGTCATATGTAAACAGACTGCTTGTACTGCTGAGGATGTATAGGCTGAACCACCCTTTCCTGTATGCATCCTTGCCGTTACTATAAGGTGGGAACTAGGTGTGCAAAGCTCTGAGCCTCCTCTTAGTTACTTTGATTCTCTGGAACCAAAGTATTTATTCCACAAGCAGGACACAACAGGGACATGCAGGTGGCCAGAAGATTGCCACCATACTGGCAGGTGATGCTATGAATACTTTTCATTCTATTTCTGGCTAACTAGAATCAGCAGCTGAAGAGTTTATTGAAGCAATGCTGATGTTCCTCCCTCTGTGCTTCTACTCCAGACCTCTTGATTACTATTCAGGATGCCGGGGACTAAGTTTAGGGTATGGCTTGCTATGGTCTGGCAAGAGAGGAGAACAGTTGACTTTGTAAGTGCTTGCACAAAGTTAACATTTAAAGGGAGATTCAAAGACCTTAGAATGGCAATGAAGAGGACCCGATGGGAGGATGCTGTTTAGCTACAAAAGCATGGGAGGAGCAGTATTCTGACAGGGTCCAGTTTTTTGGCTGTGTATTGCTGCACTTTATCATTTGAAACACCATTGTTTAATTGATCATCATGATGAGAAAGATGCTGAGGTGCTGTGAGTTTCTTCTGGTCACAGCAGAGGAGCAGACTGGGAGCTGGGGAGTGGGGGAACCAGGTGTGAGCATGATGAAGCAGGAAGAGTTTGTGTTTCTCTCTTTCCACCTACTCATGCACTACATGCTTCAGCTTTTACTGACTTCCTAATATTTTCCCACATCCTGATAAAGGCTTGTCTTTTCGTTGGCTCCTTCCTTTCCTTTGTTTTGTATGTATCCACCTCTGAATATAGAAGAGAGAAGTGGCTGTGTCTATACAGTAGAAACAGCTTTTTACTGTCTGTGATATCCCACTTGGAAATTGGAAGTTCTGGGAGATGAGGTTCATGTGAACAGGCCTGCAAGGAGGAGCAGAAAGAAGAGATTTAGAAGAGATTTGAGAAGATTTGGTAAGATATGAGAAGAAAATGATTTCCCTCCTTAGCAATCCTGATCCACAGGTGATCCCAATACTTGGAGGAGCCATAAGCCCTGAACAGCTTTGTGTGGTTGGTAGGCAGTGATGATAGACCAGCTCCATTTCAGGACACATGGTACAGTAGGAACAGCTTTTTACTGTCTCTGATATCCCACTTGGAAATTGGAAGTTCCGGGAGATGAGGTTCATGTGAACAGGCCTGCGAGGAGGAGCAGAAAGAAGAGATTTAGAAGAGATTTGAGAAGATTTGGTAAGATATGAGAAGAAAATGATTTCCCTCCTTAGCAATCCTGATCCACAGGTGATCCCAATACTTGGAGGAGCCATAAGCCCTGAACAGCTTTGTGTGGTTGGTAGGCAGTGATGATAGACCAGCTCCATTTCAGGACACATGTAGAAAATGCAGGCAAGTGATTTCTCAGAACTGCTGGGTTTTTGGCCTCGGGCACGTGTTAGCTGGATACCTGGTTAGGATTCTCATATTTAGGGCCTGGAGCAGATTTACTAGAAGCTGTGTGGTTCATGGTGGAATTAGGGTTTGAACAGATTATTGTAGGAGAATTATTATAGGAGATGCCTTTGTAAACTGCTGTATCAGAGGCAGCCAAGGCAATGGCTTCATCTTCAGGTTGTGTTATGGAGTCTGTGGTCACACTCGCTTGCAGCATGCAGAAGTGTTCTGCAGAGACAAGTCATCCTTCCAGATCACTTGTCCTGATCTGAGATGCTGTTTTTAGCTGTAAAGAAAACATCACTTGGTGAAGTAGTCTCCACAACTGTGTTTGTATTTAAAATGCAACAGCATCTGCTCTTGAGTGTGTTTCAAAGATACACCTTACATTTCTTTTGTTTCTGATGAGACTCCTAGTTGATATCAAGTTCTGGAAGTAGTCTCCACAACTGTGTTTGTATTTAAAATGCAACAGCATCTGCTCTTGAGTGTGTTTCAAAGATTCACCTTACATTTCTTTTGTTTACTGATGAGACTCCTAGTTGATACCAAGTTCTGTGTTGGACCTACAGCTCCACATCCTGAGCAGGCTATGCTGCTTGTTAGATAAGACCATGAAAATAAAACAAGTGGAAAAATGCATTTACTAACAGTTATTCTTACTGAAAGCACGTTGTGCTTTTTGGCAAATATAGGTGATGACAATTTGTAGCTGTATTTCTTTTCTTAATGTACAATTAACATTGGGGCCTAAGAAATGGTTGGATTTAGGAGAACAGACGCTTTATAGTAGGAAATGCTGGATGTGCTCTGTTAGGATAGGTGACAAAGAGCTCTTGAAGGATCAAGCCAGCTTTTCTCTCTTACATGATTTCCTGCTGTACAGTGAGTATATTGCTGGTCAATGGACTGAGAAATTAGCATTAAGGATTTTGAATCCAGTTGTTTAATATTTGATATGATATTGAAGGGCAGGTTAATCCTGAATTCAGTTCAATGTCTGAACCCACTGCAGTTCATGTTGGTGTGAAGCATTATAAGGGATTAGTCATCATTTCTGCATCAGGTGAACTTTAACTCTTCCGTTCAACATCAAAAGTATTCAAATTAGCAGATGATCTGTACTATTTGCTTATATAGAAACATTTTTTCCTACTTTCCTGGGGCGTTTGGAACACTTGGGAACACCTGCAGTATGGATGCTGTGTTTGTTAAATATCTTTAATATCTACAAATGGTTGATTTCTTTTAACCCATTCTAGCACGTTCTAGTTGCACGTGTTTTGTGAGTCTCCTATACTATTCATATTGATGGTTACAAAAATAAGGAGCAAGAAAGTGTTTGTGTACACTAGTGCCTTGTACATCACTCAAGATTATGTGTGCACAGTTGATCAGGCTATACAAAACCTCTATTACCCCAACACTTGTGCAAATAGCACTGAAGTTCTCTTCTGTCAAATTTCTAAGATGTATTGGGTTTAGATCATTAAATCCCAGACTGGTTTGTGTTGGAAGGGGCCTTGAAGCTCACCCAGTTCCAACCCCCTGCGACGGGCAGGGACACCTTCCACTAGAGCAGGTTGCTCCAAGCCCCTGTGTCCAAGTTGGCCTTGAACACTGCCAGGGATGGGGCAGCCACAGCTTCTCTGGGCAACCTGTGCCAGCGCCTCATAGTAAATAGTAAATGAAGATCTTGGTTTTTCAAAGGGTTTAAAGGCTTTTATAGAGAGTAACACAGATTGGCACCTTGAATATGAAAAGAAATTGCTATCTTTGTAAGCAGAAGTGATTATTTGATCCATCCTTCTGTGTGAAGGTGGCAGATTGCAGGAGGAGTTGGCATGCTCACAGCGTTACAGGGGACTCTGCGTGTCATCTCACTTCAGATTTGGAGGCTTTTGAAGCCACAGAGGGTCCTTTGAGGATCAAGTCATGCAGGCTGCTTTGTGGATGGTGATTTGAAGGTGCCCGTAAGTGTCCTTGAAGCTGCTGAGAAAGTGGAGCAGACTCATCGTGCTCTGTTCTTTAACCTGGCTGATGCTGTTCCTGTGAGTGGGTGAACATGGGGTTTGTGCTGACTGCCTCGTACTGAGAGTGCCCCTGAGTACAGTGATTTCTCATATATGACAGTTGAAAAGAAAAATACTCCAGACAGAAATCTCTGTGTTTCCTTGATGAAGGAAGGTCATTTCTTTAGTCACTTGTAATGACTCAGCTGACTTCAGAGCCTCTGTGGATTTACACTGATCACCGCCAAAAACTGGACGCTTCCTTCTGTTTCTCTATGGAAATATTGATTCTGTTTAGATCAAGAGTCATTCTGCTGAAGTCAATTGAGTTAAATGGTGAATGGCTGAAATTTGCTTTATCTGAATTTCCTTGCTGATTTAACCCAAAATGAGTCACAGAAGGGGGAGGGTGGTTGTGGTGGGGCAGAGCAGGGGCAGACCCTCCTCTGCACAGGTTTCTCTGCTGTTTGGTGAAGCATCTGACCGTTTCCCCACCCTGCTCTGCCCATTCCTGTTGCTGATCATTTTATTATGTGCTCATTATGACTTTGCTTTCTAAATTGCTTGGCTTCCCAGAGAGGTAACCCTGTGGTTTCCTATGTGAGCACTTGCCTATTAGAAAGATTGGCTACTTTTACAGTAAGAAACCCATCAGCAAAGATGCAATTATTTGCGTATAATCACAGTTCTGTCCCTTCTCTAGCTGCAGAGGGAGATCTGGGGATGCCTGTTGTGACAGGAGCTGGTCTCCACAACAGGGAGGAGACATCGTGCGTGGAATCATGGAATAGTTTGGGTTGGAAGGGACCTTTAAAGGTCACCTAGTCCAACCCCAACCCAGTAGAGGCAGCCCTGGTAAAAAGAAGACAGAGAAGTTTGCACTTCTCACACACCCGAGCAGGTCACTGTAAGCCCTTATTCTGGTAAC
>NW_009923044.1:19627-36943 GCF_000696875.1 Nestor notabilis | reverse complement strand
TAATCCCTTATGCTGGTAACATTCCTGCTTGGCTCTGCATCTCTCCAGGGAGATGCAGGGCTTGATGTGGTGCTGTGTGAGCTGCGCTGTCCTGGGTTGATTAAAACAGATTTTGGGTTTCCTGAATCAGTTCTGATTCAAAATGAAATTTGCAAACCTGAAGCTTTAGATGAACACCTCAATAAGATAAGTGTTTCTTCACCCCCTTAAAGGGGCAGCATAGCTCTGTGCAGCTCGGTGAGACCTGAAGAATTACTGCTTTGAGTCACAAGCTTGTGCAAAATCAGAGGTTGACATTCAAAAAGAGATGATTGCATAGAAATTTCTATTGAATGCAGGTAACTGCTGAGTTGTTTTTTCATTCTGACCTATAATAGCATCTTTTTTTCCTTTCTTTCCTTTTGATTGGTAATATGAAAATGCTTGATAGTGCTGCAGGACAACTGCCTCACAATATTGAGACCTTCTTGCACAGAAGCAGTTTCACAAAGCAGGCTGAATTAATTTCAGGAGTGAAAGAATCGCTGTGATTTGATGGCTGTTGGGTGTTTGTGAAGCAGCATGCTGGTTTAGGTGTAGAACTTGTAGCATCTGCATCACGACTATCCTCATTCCTTCTAACTTGTCCCTCTGCAGTTCTCTTTCAGGTATCTATTGTTCTGCAACAGCTGCTTTGGTGATCTTTACCTGCAATACATTTGATTTAATAAGCAATTGTTGTGCCCTTTGCTACTAGTCTCTTATAGACTGGGGGTGGGGAAAGGTCTTTACCTGAGAAGGACCTTGTGAAATAAAGCTTGTGGCTGGCATTAACTCTAAATCACATTAATTTTCAAGACCAAGAAGTGTGCGTGTCTATTTGTCTGTCTGGCCCTGGAGCCGGTGCTGTGTTCTCCTCGGGCCATTGATTAGATGACTGTCCGGAGTGAAGAACAGTGAGCATGTCCTGCAATGCAGCATCCCTCCTTGCCTGCAGATTAACCTCTGCTTGTTCTGTTGCAGAGAGGAAGCCAGGGAACCGGACTCCTGGAGCACCTTGTCTCACACCGTGCACTCGGGGGACTACAGCGTGAAGCACCACCGTGGGCTTGATGTTTACATGCTGACAGCTGAAGCCAAGGAAGGGGAAACAGCCAACTGGGAGAGTGACATACGGCACCTTCAGATGCACATGCAGAGCCACCAGCACGTGGTAAGGAACAGGGTGAGGTGATGAAAAAGAAATGGAGCTGGCTGGTCGCAGCCTGGCACCAGGGGAGGCCTTCATGTGTAGGCACCCTATGGGGGCATATTTACCTGGATGTTTTCTCTGGATGTCACTGTCAAACATCCAGGTGGACACCTGCCTATTTTCTTCTTATTGGAGCATGGGGAGATCTGATATTAGGCACCGGGTTTTCTCTTTCTGAAGAGAATCAGGCTCAGGGCTGTGCATGGCTGGCTCTGCTGGAGCCTTATGGGCTCTCTCTGCTCCCAGCATCTGCCCTCTACGTTAGGTTAGGACCCACTCGGGTGAGCAGGGAGACCTCTCTGAAGGCACACTGTCCCTCCAGCCTGTCTGGCAGCTGTCATTGTAAGGCAAGCTCAGGAGTGAGGCTGGGTTTGAGGGGGATGAGCACAGTGGGTATGTCTCGGAGGGGAAGGTCTCTGGGGCAGGTGATGGAGAAAACAGCCATTTCCTTAGCACCCCAGCGTAGGACTCAGAGGACAAGCCTACCCTGGCCACATGAGGTGTGTGTCCATAGTTGTCCTCTCTTTGTACTCCTCTCAGACCCCACAGCAGTCAAACCACAGGAACCATGGGGCTTTGGAAGGGCTTCCTCTCACAGCTTTACAATCAATGCCACAGGGTCTTGGCTGGGATGAGAAGGTGAAACAGCAGTCACTCTGTGCCCCCTCTCAGAAACACCCCTGTGTCTTCTCAGCTGGCATCCCCTGTGGGTCTTCCTTCATCAGCTCTGTTACAGAGGTGTGGGATCTAAATAGCAGGATATTTTTGTTCCTTTAAATAGGGAAGGGGAGAATTGGTGTCTTCGGGCAGTGGGCTGGGGGTGATGTTCAGAGGTATGGGCCACCCTGAGCTGTTTTCACCCTTCCCTGGGCACCTGAGATGTTAATTACTCCTGATCTCAACGGGAGTAATGACTTAAGTTGCAAACCCGAGCTAACTATGAAATCATTTCCTCTTTCGATCAAAAGACACTAAAGCATGGCTGGCACATGCAGCTCGCTGCTTGTTTGTTCGTGCAAATGCCAGATGGGTACATTTTGCTTGACAATGAAATCAGAAAAAGACTTTTTCTTTCCAGCACTGTTTTGCTTCACATCTAATCTGATTTGAATTTGGAAAGCAGCCTTATAATTATTTCATTTAGGTTCATTTCAGGTCAGTTAAAAGCCGGTTGGCTTCCTTTAGAGACGGCTCTATGTTTCAGGCTCTTGGCAGAGTGATTTCACAGTGAGGACGCTGGGGCTGCCATGGACCCTCCCAAACAAGCATCGCTGTGTCTGTCCATCCTGGCTGGGAACCAGCATCACAGTCTCTGTGCTGTGCTGCCACCAGACAGCCAGAAAACTGTTGGGTCCTGTTTGTTTACCCTTGCAAGTAACAGCAGCAGCCTGTGGGGTACTGCTGCGCGCAGAGCCTTGCGTCCCACCTCTGGTGCCGTGTGATGGATGGAGATACTATGCTGCCTGCCTCCAATGCTAACCTGTCTTGGGTGGCAGCATAAATGGGAGCTGGGTAGCAGGATTATTATGATAGATTCATGGCAAACACCAGAATTAAGTTTAGTGGTCAGTGATTCAGTTGTGGTGCTCATCACTTGCAAACCTCAGCATGGAAAGAGTAAACACAATTATCCTCAATGTAGCAGGGATGGTTTTAGCCGCTATCTGTATATGCAATACCCAGAAGTTCCCTGTGGAGCATCAATTAATGTATTGGCCATTTTAGAATTTGGGGAGGAAAGGGATGTTTAAGCTGATATTTTTGGTATGAAATTCTATTTCTCTGAGAACTAGAGTCTTAAAATTTGCAGGGACCTAAGTTAGGCTTCTAAGCTGCATATATGTTTTGGGAGTATTTTTACAAATAGATGCAAAAAGTTACAGATCTGAAATAGTTCATTGGGGTTTTGTATTTGTGGAGTCACAGGCTCTTAGTGGGAAACGAGCGTGACCATTGCAATCTTACAGTGCAGAACCCCAAGCAAATCAAGGGAGCTCTGCGGGGTGTGCATTGACGTATTGAGGTTGCTCCTTAATTTAAGTAGTCACTTCCTCTAAGATGTGAACATTGGTATGCTGCAAAAGAGAGAATAAAAAAGGAGATATTGAAACATATGGGGGTTTCTTTAAGTAAAGGTTTGATTGTGTGAAACTATAAAAGCTTGGGGGATCCTTGATGAAGCACGCTCTGGAAGGAACATGCAGATTAGGAATCAAATATGTTGCTCCTGCTCTGTGATAATGCAGGTAATAATTTCAATAGTATGTCAGAATTTTCTATTTTTTATTTCCATTTAGGAAATAAATTTCAGATATTTAATTAAGCATGTGATTCTCAGCAATAGATTAGATGGTTTGTTCAGTCCTGTTTGGATATCGTCAGCCCATTCCCATGTCTGAAGTAGCGTTTCCATCAATGAGGAGAAAATTGAGCAATACTGATGAAAACTGTCGAGTGCCATTGGGCAGGGATCTGCAGTTGCTCTTAAGCAGCATTTGCACAAGCCCTTTGGGACTAGGCAGGTATATATTTGCATTATTTGGTAGACTAAATTCTGCTGTTTACTGATCTTGAATTTAAGTGCACTCAAGAAATACGACTACAGCTGCTCGAAGAGCAATTACAAATATTACAGTTCTCAGTGGTGGCAGATGGTGTAATGAGGGTAGAGGGATGAGTTTCAGCTTCGGGGTGTTCAGGCTGGCCAGTAGGAACAACTTCCCCATGGGAGGGTGGTGTGGCATGGGAACAGATTGCCCAGAGTGCTGCTGGTACTCCATCATGGGAGATTTTGGGGACTTGGCAAGATAAAAGTCCTGGTTGACCTGATTGCATTGGCGGTAGTCCAGCTTCAGGAGGAGGCTGGACTAGATGACCTCCAGATGCTCTCCATTCTCTCATTCTAAGAATTTCAGTATTACAGCGTAACAAAACCAACACATAAAATATTCACTTCAGTATGTTTGCAACTCTGTCGCAGGCAGCACCAGGTAGAGCAGAGGCAGCAGGAGTTGCATGGGGTAGGATTACATAGATCTTGTACATGGTGGAGATAGTGTAAATGCGTGACAGAGCAAACTGATCTGGTTGTGTTTTGGCTTTGTGTTGTTGCAGAGTTTAAAGCAGCAGACAGAGCCTGTGCTGGGAGATTCTGGAGACAGCTGTGCTAAGGGAGCAGAGCCAGATGGTCACCCGATGGCTGCTACTCAGAGCCTAGAAGAAATGGCAAGAGAAGGAAGGCAGGAAAGTCCATCCGATCCTGTTCACCTGGACATGGGGCAGCTCTCAGACCAAACCCACCAGGAGGAGAAATGCAACAGCAGGAGTTTGGGAGCTTTTAATGATGTGCCAAATGACTTGCTGAGCCTGGGGGATGCGCAGAACCCGGAGTGCTTCTGTGAAAGTAAAAACGTGACGTTGAGTAAAAAGGAAGAGGAGGGGCCGACCTCTGCTGAAGGCTCTGGGACTGTATCGGATGAGAAGGACTGCACAGGGAGCCTGTCCGCAAGTGTAAACGGTGCCGTGAATCTCCCATCCTGTGGAAATACAAATGAGGAAGCTGGAATGACATCTGCTGGAGTTGTTCTGGATCAAGCTGGCTTGTGCGACAGTCCCCATCAGGAAGCACAAGGTGCTGAGGAGCATTCAGCTGACAGTACTGTTTCTGTGGTTGGAACTGCAGGCGAAGCCCCAGCTTCCTTGGAGGGCGTGGATGTGGCTATGGGCCAAACTGAGTGCAGGAACTGTGCAGGGGCAGCTGAGAGGGCTGTGGGACAGCAGCAGGTAGAGGATGGGACGGCTGAGGCTGGTGAAAGGAGGACTGCAAACCTAGAACAACAGTTGCCAGCTCAGGAAGAGTCAGCCAGTTCTGTTCGGCCCTTATTGAGTGTTTTTAATGGCACTGAGCGTGCAGATGGGGAGGATGAAGATGCAGGAGTGGTACCGGCATGTGATGGTATGAATGCAGATGGTGGCACTGGCGAGCTCTCCGCTGACCTGTGCAAGACTAGTGATAACAAGGAGCCTGGAGCAGACTCATGCGCTGATCAACTAAACAGTGGCTTCTTGGAAAGCCAAGGTGATGCCCATGTCGCAGCGAGGCAGGATGTCATCATGAGTGCCAGGACAGCATTGCCAGCAGTGAATGGGGTAAAGACTCCCACATGTGCATCAAAACCTGCTCCTGGTTTGGAAGTTGATGGCAGTGGTAAGAGTGGGGAGCAAGAAGGGCAGGTGGAAGCAGGTTGCATGGATAGGAAATCCAGCTTTCCCTCACTGGGAGACAGTGTGGAAACGGATGGCCCTGATGCTAAACCTGAAACTGACGATGTTGGTGGATTTAATGAAAGCAGTGCAGAACCTGCGTGTGGCCTGGAGAGCGGTAACAGCACTGAACGTGTGGCTGAAGCAATGGAGGGTAGCGAAGCCCAAGAGGAGGAACCAGTAGGAACTGATAGCAGCAGTGGAGATGGAGGAAGCGCAGATTCTTCAGGTAGAGGTCAGGTAGTTGCTAGTGTTTGCCCTTGCGCTGATCAAACTGTTGTTAAAGATGAAATGGGCGACAGCTTCAAAGCGGATGCTGCTCAAGAGAGCAAACCAGAGCCTGCATCGCTCCCTCCGGAGGGTGCAAGCATATGCCTGGCAGAAAAAGAGCCTGCACAAACAGAAGCAGAGACAGCAGAAAGTGCTTTGGAGCAGGAAGTGCTAAATGGCGAGGTGGAATCACCCAGAGGAGAGGGACCCGCGGTGAGTCAGGAGGGAGATGCTGCACTGGCACCTCTCGGGCAGGAGGCAGCTTTGCAAGGTAATGACCCTGGAGTAGCTCCGTGTGCCAAGGGTGCAGACTTTACAGAGGATAATTCAGTGGGCACACCCTCTGCAATTCACATTGGAGAACCTAAACAAAACCAGGAAGTGCTGGCGGCAGCAGCAGGGTCGGCAGAGCTGGCCTGGCAGCGCGGTGGGGAGCATGGCAATGTAGCTGCTGTTGCTGGCTGGCCTGGGGACCATGCAGGGGATGAGGGGTCTCCAGAGCAGAGCCTCTCGCAGCAGGCTGAAGGAGGCAAAGCTGAGCCCAAGCAGGAGGCTTGTGCAAGTGGCAGGGAGCAGGTTTTGTCGGAGGAATTTGCTGCAGTTGTGAAACCCTCTGTCTGCAGTCAGGGGGGGCCTGTGACAAGCAGCAGTGATGTGGATGCTGGGCTGAAAGGGGCACTCTGCGCTGAAGAAGTGTGCAAGGCTGCGGCAGAGGGTGCAGGAGAAGGCATCATGCACGGACCTGCATCAGCAGGTGAGTCACCGGGTGTGGAGAGGAACTCTGGTCCAGATGCAGGGCTGAACCAAGAACATGATCCCCTACAACAAATCTCCCCGTGCAGCGGCACCCCCGAATTAAAGGATGCTTCGGAAGTGGGAGCCCCAAGCGATGCCTGTGAGGGTAAGGAAGTGTTAAGGCCAGTGACAATACCTCCTATTGCAGCGTATCCAGAAGAGCAGGAGGATAAGGAAAGCGTGCTTCCCCGGGCAGCGCTTCAGCCCATCGCGGAGGAGCCCACGTGTGACAGTGACTCCAGCACCGACACTGTTTGTCCTGCCAGTGAGACTGATGCTGGTCCCGCTGCAGAAGCAGCTCAAAGGGAAGTCTCAGCTGAGCCCAATGCAGAGCAAAGCCAACCTGTACCTGAATCGCCCTTCTCACCGTGTTCATGCCAGTTACGTGCTGTTGAGTCACTGGAAAATGTGGGAGTGAAGAGTTCGGTTTCAGCAGATGGTGGCTCGTCTCTGGATAAAGTTCCTAAAATGGTGAAAAGTTTTGATGCGGTGGTTTTTGCAGCAGAGACACCTTGTTCCCCTGAATTACCAGCCACAGAAAAAGCAGGGCTTGAGCCCCAGGCTACAGTGGATGTGGGAGCCAGCCTTAATGGAGAAATGGATTTAAGTTCCTCAACAAAGAAGAGGAACGTCAGCCTGACGGTGCAACGAGATGAGCGTCTTACAGGTAGGAGAAATCAGTTGGCTTTCTGCTTTTTAGTTTTCCCTTTGTAGGTGTGCCTCTAGTGTTTCGGCAGCAAAGGAAGGGAAGCAAGAGCAGGAGGCCTGCCTTGCAGAGGAAGTGTAGGTGTTAGGGTTTTTTCTTCTGAGAAGGAAGAAATCTGAAGTTAAAACTTCCTGTTCATGTTGCTTGGCTGGCACTAGGGGTAAGGACAGGACATCGTCTCCTGTGAATTTGTGTAGGATTTCTAGCACGTGAATCCTCCCTGGAGAAGGAATGAATGGGAGGGACCTATTTGGATCATCGTATCTTCAAGTTACAAACTTTCACGCAGGCGTGAGGGTTGATGTGCTTAGTTTATCCCTTTGCTTCTCCCCTTTCCTTTTGCTCACGGGGAGTCAGAGGGTACAACGGGGCGCTCTCGCCTTTCCTTTGCTTGTCTGCTTGAAGCAGCTGCCAGTGTCCTTCTGAACTGCACAAAGGCACTTCCCAATCGGCAGCATTAGGTCATTTCAACCAGCCAGCCCTACCCCCCGCCGCCTTTTCCGGCCTGTGGGGCTTTTTTTGTCGGGCAGAGCAGCCGCTGGTGTTTGCTGCTGCGTTCAGAGCAGTGCTGGAACTCGGAGGATGAGTTCTGCCCGCTGCTGGGAAGCGGGACCGGTGTTCCCCACGGATGCGTGATGGGATCTGGTGGCAGCGTAGACGCTTCGTGCGACAGGAGCTAGTAGAAAACGTCACCAGGTAACTGCAAAAAGGGATAAATTAAAGAGGAATGGGTTTGTTGCTCCAGCCTGGGATTAAATCAGAGGTGAATTCGGTGCTGAAGCGAGGGTCTAATCTGATCTCTATATTCCACCTGTTCAGGCAGCTGTTAAATGGAAGCAGCTGAACTTTTTCAGTTCTCATTTTTTTTCTTTGCTATGAGAAAATGACTCAGTGCCTCTTGCTTCCTCTGCCCCAACCAAACAACATTTAAACGATTAAAATAAAGGCTGATACAAATCATGAGGTTGTAAAGCTGTAAAGCTGTTTCACTGCTTTCGTGCTGGGAGCTGTTTCTTCAGTCCAAATGCAGAATGGGGTGATGGCAGAGGATTTGTTCTTATAGGTGATAGCAGAGTAACTGGGGTCAGGGGAAAGCATTGTACTGGGGTGGCAGGGTGGGTCCAGCAAATCTGTTTGTGTTGAGTTTGGGATTCTTAGGAAGTTTATAGTCCGGAGGTCACCAGCAAACATTATTCAGGAGGTGATTAATAAATAAGTAGGAGGATTTAAAGGTGGGTTAGAAAGCTGTTTTCAGAGAGAACTTACTTCAGTGCTGTGACAGTTTGGAAGTTCAGTGGGATGGGAGTGGCTGTCAGTCAATAACCTGGCAGGGCCCCTTTCTTCTGGGAGCCTCCCGCTCTGCTGGCTCCATCCATACAATCCAGGTCTGTATCTCTGGCTGGATTCTTGGAGGCATGATGCTGTCTAGGTGAGGTTTTAAAAGGAGAAAGGACTAAACATTCCAGTAAGATAATGACTGAAGTAGGAGAGGAGTACTAAGGGCATGGAAAAGGGAGGGAAAGGAGGTGATCCTGTTACTGATTTAAAGTAGAAATGTCTTGGAATATAACAGTCTGACCTCTCCATAAGGAAGAGTTGTTTATTTGCAATGGGATGCTGCCCAAAGCAAAATTTCAGCTGGAATATCTTCTCTTAAAGAACTTCTCAGGCAAAATGTTAGGGAAGCCCAAATAAAATACTAGCTTAAAGCAGAGACAAGTGACTGCTATGAATCCAAGCTCACTATTTGAAATGTTTCTGAAATTCACCTGCTATAAGGCAGCATCTAGAACTTTGATATGGCAGTAATTCAAGAGAGCAGATTTATTGCTTAATATTATTGCTGTGTCCATTCTTCATATTGATGTCAAAGCTTTGGGTAGTGCATTTTGCATACTAGTTCAGTGGCAGCCTGCAATACTTTGTGTAAGGTTACTCCTTGCTGTGTCAATGCTGGGGAGTTTTCCCTGCAGCCTGGGTCTGTGCAGGGTGTTTTGTAGCCATGCAGGAGTTGTCAGTGCTCAGAATGCATCAGATCTTTTTTCAGTAGACTACAGTAAAGCCTTCCCAAAGGAAGGGTAGGTCAGAAGGCTGCTTCTCAGGAACATGTATGGTCAGAAGTTCTATTGTCATGCTGATTTATCAGAGATGTAACTGGCTGATAATTGCTAGTGCCATTACTCTGAATCAGTGAGGTTTTTTTGAATTTCTTATTTATATTGTCAAGTTGCTTGCAAATATGTACCTGTTTCTCTCATTGCCTTCACTTAGTTTCAGCCCACCCTCAAAACAGACTTCAAAGGACTAGTTTCCTTATCCAGACAAATACCCAGTCACAGCACTGAAGGAAAGCAATGAAGCTGGAAGGTCCTACTTACATAAGGCAGCTCCTCATGCTGTTAGCTTTAGACTCAGAACTGCTGAGTAATGGGTTCTGCAAGCACATTATTTGCAAGTCAGGCAGATAAATGCTACTCATTAAAAAAGCTGGCAGTTAGGATATGAAATCATACCACAGTAGGCAGGCTGGGTGGGAAGAGATGGCATACGTTTAATGCTGACAAAACACCTCGGAGTAGATGCAGCTTCATGGGAGAAAGCGACCCCAGCAAGGTTAGGTTTGTATGGTTGGGGTTTGGCATCTTAAATAAAGACATACTGTAATCACTGCTCCCTAGTTCTCCTCCTGGCAGAAATATCCCTAGTGTATCTCTCGTAGATCTCAGCATTTAAAGACAATGTTCGTTGCCAGATAGAATAATAGCATATTATTTTGAATTTTATCAGTCTTCACCTCATTCTCATAATGGCATTTTCCCTATGGAAAAGCAATTTCCTTCCCCTGTTAGAGTAGCAGGATGAACCGGTAGCATGTCACTAATATCACATGTGCAATAACGTGCTCCACGCCCAGAGATATAATGCTCTGTGATAGCATTATAGTGCTTTTCATTTGAGGTATGTTTCTTAATAGAACTTTAGGAAGAAGTAACAGAGTGCAAAAAATCTTTTGGATTTCATCCCAAAGGACACACGTCTTCATGCTCCAGTTCTTACCCAGCCTTGGGGTATCACTACACCACTTCTCCCGTCTTACGTGCATCAGAGGTTTCTTCCTTGTATGTTCGGTCTTTGGAGCAAGATCTCAACCATCACAGCATTGCTGTGACCCTGAGCAAATCTCATGCCCATGATCTCTCTGCTTTGTCAACAAATGGGATGCACAGAAATTTGTAGCATAACCGCTGATTTCTGGGAGTCTGCCCCCAAGCTCATCTCATTGAGACAAAATCACACCATGACTTGATGATGTTGGATTAGTTTATCAATAGAGCATTGCAAAACCAGGTAGTCCCAAAATCAAGAGTAGACTTTAATGCCAATCAAAAACCATTGGTGACAGTTGTTACAGCAATTTCCCTGTGAAGTTGGGAGGATTCCCTTGCTAAATCCCTGAAAGGGTAAGCTCACTGTAAACATACATTGCCCATAAGAAGGTGTTGTCATCCAACCAGTGTTTGTTTTTAGTAGAAACAAGAGAGGGAGCAGGATTAGAGAGGGGCTTAACCCTAACACAGCCACTCTCCATCTGCGTGGCTTTGGTCAACTCACTTCACTCCTCTAAAAGTATCCTTCGTGTTGTGAGAGTCATTAACTTAGGGTTGAAAGAGCATTAGCTCATTGACTTCATGCAGGAAAAGGTACACAGAAGAGGACCCCAGGGGAATGGTGACTAAGGAAGGCTTTGGGCAGAGAAAGCAGCTGGGACATGATGTTTGTACCACTGTTGTAGTGACACCATCAGGAAGGAGAAAATGAGCTGGGACTTCCTAGTCCCTGGACCTAACAGCGATCCTTGAGGCAGTGCAGGTGAATTTTAGAAGCTTGTGGTTTAATTTTTCTTCCAACATTTCAGATACTCATTGAGCGAAGGCAGGACTGGTTTCTTGCATTAACTTTGGGTTATGGTAAGAAGAAAAACAGCAAACATTTTGGTTCTTTAACTGGATGAATGGGAGCCAAGAAAATACATGGGCAAATACATGCAGATGTGCTCAGCCTCACCTAGAGGTTTTCAGGAGTTTTGCCCTGTGCTTGCTGCTGTTTCATAGTTTCCTTCAGTCCCAGACACGATAGTTGTTAAAACTAATAACAAACAAGCAGCAAAGTCAGGAATGAAACCAGATGTTGGAAGTCAGATGGACTTGTTGAAGGGGTTTTGGGGTTGGGTTTTCTTTTTTCTTTCTTTGAGACTGGTTTGAATAAACAGAAGAAGATCAGCAGTGCTGAAAGGAGTTTGTTTTTAAATTGCCTGTGCAAACCCTCTATTTTCACAGGGAGCTTGGAGATGAAAACTGAAGACGAGGTGGATTCTGTGAAGGATCACGAGGAGCGTGCAGCCCGTGAGGCAGCGGTGAGTGCCACTGATGTGTTACGTGTCACCTTGCCTTTTTCCATCCTCTTTAAAGAACTGCCACCACTGCTGTGGCTGGCTTCATAACCTGTTTCCTTTCTGTAGCCTTTGCAAAGCTGAGCAGCACCCATCACCGTGATGTTGTTTTAGCCTTTTAAAAATAGCCTGGGCTTTTTTAGACCTTGCGTTTTTCAACCACTTGATTAAGTCGCGTTTGTCTCGGTTGGTGACAGAGAGATTGACCCAAGAGGTTCCTCCTGAGGCAGGGTTGTACCAAGGTTTGTATAGCATTTGACAGAATACATACATGCCCTGTAATGTGCTTGGTGTTAAAGATGCTGTGTGGCTGCGCCTTCAAGGTCCCCACATCCGGCTGCTGCCTGCGTGGTCCTGGCAAGTGTCTCCATCCCTTTCCATGTATTGCCCTTCTGTGGCTGTGATGAGTGTTTGTGTGTGCACAGACCCCGAGGTCTAAAGGCATCACTGGCTGAGAGCATTAGTGCCTTTGCTGGAAGAAAAATTAATAATGGGAAGACGTAGAGGGATTAAATGTGGGGGGACACCCTGTATTCCTCATGTTGGTGAAACAGTATAAAAAGGTCATGCCAGGGATCAAAAATCAGTTGGTGGTGTTTTCTGTTTATTACCTGTGCTTTGCCATATTTAAGGAATATCTGTGATAAAAAAAAATGTGAATATTTGCGTTGAGAGGAACATAATTTTGCTTTAAAGCACCCCTAATACATGCTCTTCTTTATCAAGAGCTGGGGGGTTTTGTCTTACCTTTCCGAGCTGGATTTGCATTTGCTCTGGTGCTTATATATAGTTGTTCCTAAAGAAGAAAGTGTTTTATAAATGCTAAGTTGTCAGTGCACGTTGCTGCCGAGCAGCTGTGTTTGTGTGTTAGCGTACCATTATGAAGCTGTTAAAAGAGAAAATACTGCGGGGATGAGCTAACATTGCAGGGTGGAGCACCAAAAACTTTGCTCATCCCACAGTAAAGCTCTTTAGGTGGCAGAACTGTCTTGCCAAAGCTTGTAATAAAATCAGGTTTATTATGTTTTTAACAAGTTAAGGCTTCATTTCTGTAGCTGTTTGCTCGGTGAGTTAGCCAGTGACTAGAGCAAGTAACTTTCTAAGCTAAAGCTTCTGCCTGATAAGTAGGTCTTTCATTACTGGAGTGCATGAGTCTAAAGATGCTGATGATTTTTTTTTTTACTAACCCTTTAATAAAGATAATTTCATGACTAATACTTACGTATGTGGTAGTAAAGTAAGATATCTTTAGAGAATGCAAATTGAGGCACTTCCTTTTCCTTTCAAACGGGGAAAAAAGACAAGAAATATAGAATTTAGTTTCCATTTTGCATGTTTTACAGGCATTTTGATTTTGTGTGTGTGTATGTGCTTTCTTCTCTCTTCCTCTCCCTCCTGTCCCATCAACCACCTCTTTAGAAATCTGGCTTTTCTGGTGCAGGAATGGGAGTGCCAGGGGAATGGAAAGTTTGCTGCAGGACTGACAGGGTTTCCTGTTGCTAAGTTCAACAGAAACAAAATAACAACTGCACTATATTAAGGTCACTTAAAAAAAGTATATATCAGTGGAAGACTTATAAATAGAGCTTAATTCACACGTGTAGGTTGGGCAGGGAGCTGCCTGCTGAAAGCTATTGCAAAGTGCACATCTCTTGCCACGTCCTGTCTCTGCTTTATTTAGTGCTGGCTCTTTCTGTAGCCAGAAGTCTTTCAGGTGCTCATTGCCTTCTCATTATGGAGCCATTTTGTGGTTAGTAAAAGTGGTTTTCTCAGCTGGGTGCAAATAGAACTGTTGTTGCTTACACCTGGTCAGGAGCTGCAGGGATTCAGCAGTCTCATGGGTGCTGTCAGCAACTTTAGGCCTGGGGAACTGCATTAACTCCTGGTTTATGGATGAGGATTTTGCACAGTGTTGTCCATATTTATAAATAAGCATTGTGGAAAGCTGTTTATATACACGGACGTAAAAACATGCTTTGGAGCCCAAAAAGTGCCTCTTCTTGTGTAGTGCAGTCAGGCTGGATGACAGTAAGCTTGAGCACACTGGAAAGGGGGAAAATGACTTCTCATGAGTTGGCTTCTAAAGGCTGAGAATTAGCTGGATTCATGACGCCAGCATTACATGTATTGGATTGTACACGCTTTCCTCTGTAGTTGTTTCAGACTTTGCCTGGGTGAGGCTCATGTCATAGAAAAGCTGCAGCTGAAAAATGTTTAGGAAAATAATGGTTTGTAGGGTTATAAGCACTGAAAACAGTAGGAAAATGGTTTTTTCCCCAATCAAAACGGGGTTTGAAAGTATCTGTTTAACTGTCCAGAATGTTTTCTAAGAGGTTGTGTTTGTTCAGCTATAGATATTCTGTAACCAGGATTTTCCAAGCTCCTGTCATGTTGAGCAGTGGGTACTTATTCTGCCGGAACTCCCCTGGTCCTTATCTTCCTGCTTTGACTGGAGATCTCGAGTAGAGCAGGGGCAATAACTTGGTGTGATCTGTTAACATTAGACTTTTGCATTTATTAATTGAGTAACTTCCGATTCTGGTTTGGCTTCTGCATACTGTGATATTAAAGCCATTTAGAAATGGTGCCTGGTGGCTCCAGCATTATGAAAGTAAAGTGACAGTGTGAAATGAGCAGTACCCTGATGTACTTCTCATGTTGATCCCAGAAATCAGTTATGATTCATTATTTGCTGGATTCTCGTCTTCATGTGGCAGGATGGATAAGGTTGTGCTGCTGGGTTCGTCCGGCAGCTTCGGTTGTCTAAGCCTGTGACTGACAAATTGTAGCTGGCTGACCCCAGAAAGAGAGTTCAGTGGGAAATAGCCTTCTTGTTGTATTTATTAACCTCATTAGTTAGTTCCTATTGAATTTAATGCATCCTACCTTTACCACATGAATTAGTTTTTAATTAATGTATTGCCACAAGTTGCAGCTTACCAGCTAAACATGGCATTTCTAAATACCTTTACAGAGAAGGAAACTTGAAACGATTTGCACTTTTATCTCTCCACTGATGCAAGTAGTGCAGAAACATCTGATATATCAGCAAGGTCACTTTCTTGGGGAAAACTTTCAGTATTTTCAGGCATGGTTTGGAAGATGGAAGTATGTTTATAACACTCTCGGATGACATCAGGTTGGGAGGGGTTGCAGGCACTTGGGAGAACAGGGTCAGGGTTCAGAATGACCTTAAGAAATTGGAGAGCGCATGCAGATAAGAGATAAAAGCGGCCACAGAGTGTTTCATTTGCAAAGAGGAAATCAAACTGCACATTTATTAAGTCAGGCTTAAACTGGAGAGGGATGAGTAGAGAAGGACTGAGGGTTTTTTAGGGGACCACAAATGAATCCTCAGCAAGAGGCTATTGCAAAAGACGTAAATCTTGTTTTGATTTATATTGAAGGAGTGTCCTCCATAAGGTGCAGGAGGTGACTTACTTGTGTGTGGCACCATGGGTTGGGTGCCCTCTTCCAAGGAGGACACAGACATATACTGGAAAGTGTTCAGAAGGAAAAACATGAAGATTAAGAAACCTGAGAAGAGGTTGAAAGAATTAAATTTATTCAGTGCAACAAAAAGAAAACTATTGTGCAATCTCGCATGCTGCCAACATGTAATAGTGGTTATTAAAGTCCCAGATTTCCATGGCAGCTTAATTTACTGATTTGCTAATTTGCCAGGATGATTTAGGCTGGATGTTGAGAAAACATCCTGTTATCATCATGAAACTGTCGCAAGACCACCTAGGGAGGTTAGGAAACCTCCTTCCCTGGAAGATGTTACGGATAAGGTAGATGATGCTCTGTCAGGACACAGCCCCAGCTCTGTTGTTGCCCATTGCTTTTAGTTCGTAGACCTCCAGGTCTGTGCTTTGCAGGGAGAAGAGTAGGGAGCATCTTGGTCGGGGTCCAAAAGGGTGTGCAGAGGAAGAGGACAGGGATGGCAGAACTGTAGGAGATGGGAAGAGGCGATGGGCTGGACTGGGTAGAAAAGGGCTTGTGGGAGAGAGGAGAGACCCACACAGCATGGGAATGGGTGTTGGGATCCAGAGATTTTCCTTCCCTTGCCACAGCAAGGGAAGGAAAATTGTTCCATATTTATCTTCTCTGGAGTCAGCAGATAATAGAGAAAGTTATGGCCTAAGTGTATAGTGTCACCCCCCCACACCCCCCGTCTGGTGGCTGGTCCTTAGGAGGAGAGCCTGGGGCTAGCTGTTGATCAAGTAGTAAGAGCTTCATGGCTCAAAACTGTTGGTGACCCAAGGCAAGGGGTCGTGATAGTTCTCCAGGCTCTAGTTTATTTTCTTAAGAAATAACTCACCATGAGGACCTGACAGAATTCAGGTTGTCTTTGTGCACTGAAGACCATTTTCTCCATCTGCATGTGTGTACTATGGGATGGTGACTGCAAATCCCTGTTTCCAGAGGGCCTGCAGAACAGCGTGGGAAGCTTCCCAGCAGCACGGGCAATTTCAGAGTGAGTGGCTGAAGTGTTGTAAGAAAATCTGAGAGGTGTCTGGTGGTGGAAAGTGCAACCTTAGCAATAGGCTGTGCCTCTTTAAAATCACTGTGTAACTCTCTGTTTGTAAATGTTGCCCTGTAACTACAGTAAACATGGAAAAACCCAGCCAAAAAGGAACCTGCCCTTAAGCCTGGAGTTAGTGCTAAAGGGTGACACACACATACCCATCAGGACAAGGCTAGTCATCCGTGAGGCCTTTTCTCACACCCACCAGCATCCTGTGTCTGCCCCGGATGCTCAGAGCAGGCGCTCGAGAGACGTAGGAGGAAATGGTATAAGATGGCCAGCCCCTGAGTAAACTCATCACTGTGCAGGATAACCTCTCTGGGTTTTGCCATCTGTCCTGTGCGTTGCAGTGTAAGCTGCTCAGTCCACAGTATGTGCTGCAGGGAGTTAGGGTAGAAGCAGGGGAGAAGAAAAGAAAAAGAGATCTAAACCAGGCTGGGATTCTTGTTTGGCCTTTACTATTACTCATGCTTTGAAATCTCTAGCAGGAAGGCGTTTATACAACTATTGTGGCAGGTTTTTTGTCCTACGCTTGATTGCTTTGGGTGCTGCAGTTCCGATGCCTTTTTCTCCTGAACGCTGCTAATCCTCAGCTCAAGACAGTTGTTTCCAAGCCCAGACACAGGATTCACGGATGTTAGTGAGAGAAGCAGGAACGCAGACACCGAGCCAAGTCCCCGACTCAGCGCAAAGATGCTGCTCCCAGGTTTGGCTCTGCATGAGCCCATGGCAGGACGGGGCAGATGAAGGTACTCATGCCGCTCCCATGGCTCGCAGTGGCCACAGCGTTTGTGCTAGTCCTCGGTGATCTCTAGAGATGGTGAGTTCCTTCTCCTCCCCTACGCCTTCCCCTTCAGCCACTGCAGTGTTCTTTAGAGGCAAAGATTGCTGCGTGTAGCCCTGGTTTTTCCATCATTTCCTAATTTCCTCTAATAAAACATCTGACTCTGCCACCTTCTTAGTATCAGCTGCAGAGGAAGTTTATCCCTCAGCTTTTTGTTAAAAGCATCAAGAACTACCTGTGATCTTATTTACCATTTGCAAATGCTGTTGCCTTAAAGGCAGAGCTG